>NC_143032.1:79577500-79777500 GCF_057628025.1 Oncorhynchus mykiss
TGTTTAGAAATTAATAAAAAATGAAAAGCTGAAATGTCTTGAGTCAATAAGTATTCAACCCCTTTGTTATGGCAAGCCTAAATAAGTTAACAAGTCACATAATAAGTTGCATGGACTCACTTTGTGTGCAATGATAGTGTTTAACATGATTTTTTTAATGATTGCCTCATCTCTGTACCCCCAAACATAGGTGAAGAATGAAAATGCTACATGAAGTAGCTAAGAGAAAACATTTAATTGTTTAGAGTCTAAGACATTGGGGAGGTGCTAAACTGACATGTGGAATTGTTTTAAGATGGTCATACTATGGATCATTTAGCTATTTGAGTTTGAAGTTTAGGACCCCTTTAGGTATAACAATATATATATATATATATATATATATATATATACACCAAAATGATTTGATCAAATATTGATCTCGGCCTTTACAGTTGAAGCCGAGAGAAATGCATTGAATAACAAATTCATACAAGGCAAAAAGAACTAAACTAAAAATAAATAATGAGAAACAAGGTTTTGAAGTGTCCGTCCTTAATCTAGGAGATAGAATTGTAAAAAACAAAACAGGAAATAGTTTATTATTATTATTATTATTATTATTATTATTATTATACATACAGCACCAGTCAAAAGTTTGGACACACCTACACATTCAAGGCTTTTCTTTATTTGCGTATCGCTACAGAATGCTGTGCTAGTCATGCTGGTTAAGCGTGCCTTGAAATCGAAAATAAATCACAGACAGTGTCACCAGCAAAGCACACCCCCACACCATCACACCTCCTCCTCCATGCTTCACAGTGTGAACCACACATGCAGAGATCATCCGTTCACCTGCTGAGCGTCTCACAAAAGACGGTTGGAACCAAATAGCTCAAATTTCAACTCTTCAGACCAAAAGACAGATTTCCACCGGTCCTAATAACCATCGCTTGTTTAATGTCATTAGCTCGTGTTTCTTGGCCCAAGCAAGTCTCTTCTTCTTATTGGTGTCCTTTAGTAGTGGTTTCTTTGCAGCAATTCGACCACGAAGGCCTGATTCACGCAGTCTCCTCTGAACAGTTGATGTTGAGATGTGTCTGTTACTTGAACTCTGTGAAGCATTTATTTGGGCTGCAATTTCTGAGGTGCAGTTAACGCTAATGCACTTATCCTCTTCAGCAGAGGTACCGTAACTCTGGGTCTTCCTTTCCTTTGGCAGTCCTCATGAGAACCAGTTAACGCTAATGCACTTATCCTCTTCAGCAGAGGTACCGTAACTCTGGGTCTTCCTTTCCTTTGGCAGTCCTCATGAGAACCAGTTAACTTAATGAACGTATCCTCTGCAGCAGAGGTAACTCTGGGTCTTCCTTTCCTTTGGCTGTCCTCATGAGAACCAGTTAACTTAATGAACGTATCCTCTTCAGCAGAGGTACCGTAACTCTGGGTCTTCCTTTCCTTTGGCAGTCCTCATGAGAACCAGTTAACGCTAATGCACTTATCCTCTTCAGCAGAGGTACCGTAACTCTGGGTCTTCCTTTCCTTTGGCGGTCCTCATGAGAGCCAGTTTCATCATAGCAGAGGTAACTCTGAGTCTTCCTTTCCTTTGGCGGTCCTCATGAGAGCCAGTTAACTTAATGAACGTATCCTCTGCAGCAGAGGTAACTCTGGGTCTTCCTTTCCTGTGGCGGTCCTCATGAGAACCAGTTAACTTAATGAACGTATCCTCTTCAGCAGAGGTACCGTAACTCTGGGTCTTCCTTTCCTTTGGCAGTCCTCATGAGAACCAGTTAACGCTAATGCACTTATCCTCTTCAGCAGAGGTACCGTAACTCTGGGTCTTCCTTTCCTTTGGCGGTCCTCATGAGAGCCAGTTTCATCACAGCAGAGGTAACTCTGGGTCTTCCTTTCCTTTGGCAGTCCTCATGAGAGCCAGTTTCATCATAGCAGAGGTAACTCTGGGTCTTCCTTTCCCGTGGCGGGCCTCATGAGAACCAGTTAACTTAATGAACGTATCCTCTGCAGCAGAGGTAACTCTGGGTCTTCCTTTCCTGTGGCGGTCCTCATGAGAGCCAGTTAACTTAATGAACGTATCCTCTGCAGCAGAGGTAACTCTGGGTCTTCCTTTCCTGTGGCGGTCCTCATGAGAACCAGTTAACTTAATGGACGTATCCTCTGCAGCAGAGGTAACTCTGGGTCTTCCTTTCCTGCGGCGGTCCTCATGAGAACCAGTTAACTTAATGAACGTATCCTCTGCAGCAGAGGTAACTCTGGGTCTTCCTTTCCTTTGGCGGTCCTCATGAGAGCCAGTTTCATCATGGTGCTCAATGGTTTTTGCGACTATTGTTAAAATTTTCCTCATTGACTGACCTTCATGTCTTAAAGTAATGATGGGCTGTCATTTCTCTTTACTTATTTGAGCTGTTCTTGCCATAATATGGACTTGGTCTTTTACCAAATAGGACTATCTTCTGTATACCACCGCTATCTTGTCACAACACAACTGATTGGTTCAAACGCATTAAGATAATAAATTCAACAAATGACCTTTTAACAAGGCACACCTGTTAATTGAAATGCATTCCAGGTGACTACCTGATGAAGCTGGTTGAGAGAACGCCAAGAGTGTGCAAAGCTGTCATCAAGGCAAAGTGTGGCTACTTTGAAGAATCTCAAATATAAAATAGATTTTGATTTAACACTTTTTTGGTTACTACCTGATTCCATTTGTGTTATTTCA
The DNA here is from genome assembly GCF_057628025.1 of Oncorhynchus mykiss. NCBI lineage: Eukaryota > Metazoa > Chordata > Actinopteri > Salmoniformes > Salmonidae > Oncorhynchus > Oncorhynchus mykiss. The sequence goes on from NC_143032.1 coordinate 79,580,223, forward strand.
TAGTTTTGATGTCTTCACTATTATTCTACAATGTAGAACATAGTAAAAATAAAGAAAAACCCTGGAATGAGTAAGTTTGTCCAAACTTTGACTGGTACTGTGTGTATATATATATATATTATTTTAACCCCTTTTTTGGGGGTAGGCACAAAAATCCCTTCATACCTCCATTCATTTTTTTAAAACCGGTACCAGTTAACTTCAGACAAGGGGTCATAGAGCAAAACGGAGAACACCCTCGAGTCTCCCCTTCCCATAAAGTTGTCATTATAGTTTGTAGGTCAAACCAGTCAGACGCTACAGAAGTTTACGTGTGAAGACCGATTTTCGGAATGTCTCATGGTCTGACAAACACCGCTCTTAGCTCTCCCACCTTTCACTGCAGATGTCTCACCGCTCTTAGCTCTCCCACCTTCCACTGCAGATGTCTCACCGCTCTTAGCTCTCCCACCTTCCACTGCAGATGTCTCACCGCTCTTAGCTCTCCCACCTTTCACTGCAGATGTCTCACCGCTCTTAGCTCTCCCACCTTCCACTGCAGATGTCTCACCGCTCTTAGCTCTCCCACCTTCCACTGCAGATGTCTCACCGCTCTTAGCTCTCCCACCTTCCACTGCAGATGTCTCACCGCTCTTAGCTCTCCCACCTTTCACTGCAGATGTCTCACCGCTCTTAGCTCTCCCACCTTCCACTGCAGATGTCTCACCGCTCTTAGCTCTCCCACCTTCCACTGCAGATGTCTCACCGCTCTTAGCTCTCCCACATTTCACTGCAGATGTCTCACCGCTCTTAGCTCTCCCACCTTCCACTGCAGATGTCTCACCGCTCTTAGCTCTCCCACCTTCCACTGCAGATGTCTCACCGCTCTTAGCTCTCCCACCTTCCACTGCAGATGTCTCACCGCTCTTAGCTCTCCCACCTTTCACTGCAGATGTCTCACCGCTCTTAGCTCTCCCACCTTCCACTGCAGATGTCTCACCGCTCTTAGCTCTCCCACCTTCCACTGCAGATGTCTCACTGCTCTTAGCTCTCCCACCTTTCACTGCAGATGTCTCACTGCTCTTAGCTCTCCCACCTTTCACTGCAGATGCAGAAGTGCGATACCGGTGGATGTGATGGATTGAGATGCATCCAATGCAAAAGTAGCTTAAGCTGACTGATTTTGATGGAATGTTTTTGTTATGTAACTTAGATTGACACTCTAGTGGGTTAATGTAGCCAAAGATTATAGGGTCCCCTAGGAAACACTGACCAACACTTTGGTTCCTATCCTGTCACAATAACTCCTCCCTGTTATTTTCAATTTGTTGTCATGGCAAACAACATTGTATTCAAAGTGCCCACTATCTCCAAACTATAGAATTAGAATAACTATTATTTGTTCATGATTCCAACAGTTCAACCAAGTGTTTTGATCTAAAGTCAAATCGCAATTGCAACATTTGGTTAACATTTGTCCATATCGTGCAGCCCTACGTGGCAGCATGGAAATGATCTCAAATGAGTGCCGGAAATGGATGAAAATGCAAAAAAAGTATTTTTGGTTAAGTTGAATTGAACAGTATAAAACAATGAAAATGGGGAGAGGCCCATTGAAATCACTTAGAGTGTATGTGTTGCCACCCTAGGGTCACTCACAACTTACTGAGGAAGCACATTTAGGACTTGTATTATTCAAAACCATAAAATACTGTCAAATACCCATCATACATTAAAACTAATACTGTGATATGATATTTTGGCCATATCGCCCAGCCCTAATTTAATTTTCAATAAATGTGCAAACATTTCTAAAAACTTGTTTTCACTTTGTCCTTTTTGGGGTGTTGTGTGTAGATAGGCCAGAAAAAAAAATATTTTGTCAGTTTTAAATTCAGGTTGTAACATAACAAAATGTGGAATACTGTCTGAAGGTATTGTATATTCTGACAAAGCATCTGATTGATGAACCAACAGAGGTTAGTCCCACTTACCTGGTGTGCCAGCTCATGTGCGATCACCATGGTGATGCCTAGCTTGTCAGAGGCGGAGCTCTTGTTGGGGTCAAAGAGCAGCCCAGCCTCTCGGTATGTGGTCAGACCCCAGTTCTCCATCGCACCCGACTGGAAGTCTGGGATAGCTGCCAGGTCTGGGAGGAACACATAGGAATACATCAGGAAATGCTTTAGTTGAAAGTCTACTTACAAAAATGTGTATAAACCATTATTAAACATAGACCTACATTAGCATAAACTGTCAGCTAGTGCCACCTCCTGCTACCGAATGCACCCCAGTAAGTCTATGTGTGCGGCGTAGTGTATGTGCGTTGTGTTCTACTCACCCTGTTTGGGTAGAGGATATGGGATGTCAAAATAGTCATCGTAGAAGTCCAACAGTCTGACTGCAGCATTCAGGGCAAAGTCTGTCTGGTTGATCTTGTCTGGTACAGCATACACTGAGATCTGATAGGACAATACCGAGGAAGAGGTCAATCATATAAATATGTTGTTGAGCACTTCCACACAGCAGGGACTAGGGAGCTATAATGAGGTGTATGTGTATAAACTAGTCATAGTCAGTGAAACAAGAGAAGTAGCACAAGGTTTCAGATAGAACCTGATCAACAAGACAGGGTACAACTCCCTTTCCCACGTGAAAGTTATTCAATGCACTTGATTTCTATTTGCAGGTTGGGCATCTTAAGCTACCCTTTCATTCTGACCAATGAGAGGACTTCCTGCTCACCTTGACTCCGTGACTGGTGGTCTTGCTGACAGACTGGAAGTCAGAGACGATGAAGGCCACCAGGTAGGTGCTCATCCTAACGCTGGTGTCAAAGTGGTCCTCCAGCACGCCACCTGGTAACTCCACTGTCTTTACCTGTGGAGGGAAGAGGTAGAGGATATGTTCATTATGACACCTGCCTCTCCATGGCATTCAAACGGTGTGGAGAAACAGGTACTTTGGGATGTTTCAGAACTCTTTGCTCATTGGCTTGACAGGTGAAAGTGACATGGTTAAAACGCTTAAATGGATAGAATTGTTTTGCGTTCATCTGCCCCGTTTATCACCTGTTATTAGATCTGTTATATATCACCTGTTAATAGATCTGTTATATATCACCTGTTAATAGATCAGTCATATATCACCTGTTAATAGATCTGTTATATATCACCTGTTAATAGATCTGTTATATATCACCTGTTAATAGATCTGTTATATATCACCTGTTAATAGATCAGTCATATATCACCTGTTAATAGATCTGTTATATATCACCTGTTAATAGATCAGTCATATATCACCTGTTAATAGATCTGTTATATATCACCTGTTAATAGATCTGTTATATATCACCTGTTAATAGATCTGTTTATATCACCTGTTAATAGATCAGTCATATATCACCTGTTAATAGATCTGTTATATATCACCTGTCATATATCACATGTTAATAGATCTGTTATATATCACCTGTTAATAGATCAGTCATATATCACCTGTTAATAGATCTGTTATATATCACCTGTTAATAGATCTGTTATATATCACCTGTCATATATCACCTGTTAATAGATCTGTTATATATCACCTGTTAATAGATCAGTCATATATCACCTGTTAATAGATCTGTTATATATCACCTGTTAATAGATCTGTTATATATCACCTGTTAATAGATGTTATATATCACCTGTTAATAGATCAGTCATATATCACCTGTTAATAGATCAGTCATATATTACCTGTCAATAGATCTTTTCAATATCAAGTGAAGGAATGGTGACTAGGAGAGAAAGACACTTCCGACTATTGAGATGCAGCCCGTGGTGTTTCCCAGGGTACCTTGGGCATGTTGGAGAGGGCGATGTGGCGTGCCTCCCGTCGTATCTGGATGGTGAAATTGGCTTTGAACGCCGGCTCATCGAAACAGGGGAAGGCTGCTCGGGCACTGGTCGCTTCAAACTGAGTGGACGCCATAAATCTAACAGGACAGAGGAGGGAAAAAAAGTGTTGTTTACAATTAAGATATACAAATGAATGTAAAGCTTATGATTGAGTAATTCATTAGGGTGGCACACCTTTCAGCAGTGTTGTAATACTCAATTCAAGGACTCAAGACTTTCCTGACCCGTGACCAGTTGTGACTGTTGTCAGAATATCTATATATTTTGCATAATTCAACATACGATCTACAGCAGTGTAACGGATGTGAAATGGCTAGCTTAGTTAGCGGTGTTCGCGCTGACTCAAGGTTTAGTGACTTGACTACATCACTGCCTCTGGACGATTTGATCACTCTAAGTGGTTGGTCACTTTCACTGCATATTCTTTTGGAATGCACTGTAGAATGATTGACGTGTGTTTTCAGTGCTCTAGGTGACCACCTGTCCAGCCCAGGGCCAATCCTGATGGTTCGTATTCTTACCTGACTTCTCCCGTGGTTGTGCGATAGGAGCTCTTGTAGAAACCGTGGAAACTGTCAGACAGGTTGGCAGAGAACTCCAGACGAACCTTGTACGTCCCACCTCTGACCAGCAGCACATCAGACACCAGAGCTAGCTGGTGGAAGGCTGGGTACTCCAACACCTGCAGAGGCCTTGAAAAAAATCAGAATAAGAAAAACTTTATTGCCATGCAACAAATGTTACTAGGAATTTTATATTGGTGTTGTAGCTACATAGAAGCACCGACAATCACATCCACATCAACAATGAATCCAATTTACCACCAACACAGATACAGACATCAGTATCAATAGAAATACACATGACAACCAGGGTTGGGTTCAAGTCCATTTGAATTCCAGTCAATTCAGAAAGTCAACCCATATTCCAATTTCAATTCCAAAATGTCCTCCTTGAAAAGCATTGAAGATCATTTGAATTTCAGTGTAGGTCCTGAATTGACTTGAATTTAAATGTAATTTGACTCCAACCCTGATGCCAACACTTGTAGAAAAAGAAGGGACCCGATCATACACTGGCAGTGACCCTGGACCTTCCGGTGCCAAGAGCTCAGCTTTAGCTATCTGGAGTTCCTTGCTGTGGAGGATGATGGTAGAGGTGTCCTCGAAGACCTGGAGTTGAATCTGCACCGCTCCGGTGAAGTCTAGGCTGGTCAGGTTAGGGTGGACGAGAAGGTCATAGTGGATTGGAGAGACAGTTTCAGGAAGTCTCATGTGGATCCAGGGGAAAGGTTGGCCATTAGTGGCGACGGGAGGTAGAAGTGAGGAAGACTTGTCGTTGGTATCATGGTTTCCTGGAAGCTGTGCCGCTAAAGATGGGGCAAAGGATACATGTAGGAGCACCAGGATGGTGACAGTTAACGTCGTCATCCTCACGCCTGAGAAAAAGTCGGCAGTTTCCTACAGATGGAAGAAATTAAGTCAGGTCACATTGTCGCAAAACGAATGGTGGGGCGACGTGGAGCATTGATTGATACAGTATGACTCGTTGTATCAACTAGTAGCACAGTAAATAATGTATCAATCCATCTGTAACATTTCTATTGAAGTGAATAGCCCAATAATGCATATTCGAAAGCTGTACAACACATTCAACAGGAACGCGTGGACATGATATTGCAAATGTAAAAGTTACTGTTACTTTCGATTTCAGCTCAAGATTCAAAACCTGTGCTATTCATTAAAACAAAACCTTGCATTAGCCTATTCATCCACAATATTAGGCTAGCTAGGCTACAGCGAAACGTACATGTAAACAATTTAAACAGCGAACTTGTAGATAGATACATTTTAAGACATTACTGTACTTACTGTCAGGTTATCTGTCCGACTTGATTGTGAAAGTGAAAATAAAAAGGACCTGTACAGATTTGCATTCTGGGACAATCTGAATGACAGCCCGACTCATACTATGAATGCCCCATCACTTAAAACACTGAATGTGTTAAGAGAAGCATTGAAATAGGTGAGATAATGATTGGATCCACAACAAACCATTATTTGCAAACGGCTCATTTCAATACAGGAAGTCAAATAAACCCAGCTATGTTTTGGTTTTGACCCATAGTGCATACTATTGGCCACTAGGGTGCACCAGATAGCCATGTTTATTTATAAAAGTGTCGTGTTTCAGTGTTTTACATGTGCCATGCGTAGCCTACCAGTCCAACAGCACCACCTGACCTGAGCACAATATTTCCAGAATCCAAAAATGATATTGCCAGTGAAATGGATGCTCTGCAATGACTACATTGACATTGACAGCCTTGGTTTCTCAAATGATTGCCTCGCCTGGTTTACCAACTACTTCTCTGATAGAGTTCAGTGTGTCAAATCGGAGGGACTGTTGTCCGGTCCTCTGACAGTCTCTATGGGTGTGCCACAGGGTTCAATTCTCGAGCCAACTCTCTTTTCTGCATACATCAATGATGTTGCTCTTGCTGCTGGTGATTCTCTGATCCACCTCTCCTTGGACACTGTGTTAACTAACCTCCAGACGAGCTTCAATGCCATACAACTCTCCTTCCGTGGCCTCCAACTGCTCTTAAACGCAAATAAAACTAAATGCTCCAAAGCTCCATACACTACCCACCATTGCGACCTGTACGCTCTCGTTGGTTGGCCCTCGCTTCATACTCGTCGCCAAATCCACTGGCTACAGGTTATCTACAAGTCTCTGTTAGGTAAAGCCCCGCCTTATCTCAGCTCACTGGTCACCATAGCAGCACCCACTCGTAGCACGCGCTCCAGCAGATACAGTGGGGCAAAAAAGTATTTAGTCAGCCACCAATTGTGCAAGTTCTCCCACTTAAAAAGATGAGAGAGGTCTGTAATTTTCATCATAGGTACACTTCAACTATGACAGACAAAATGAGGAAAAAAATCCAGAAAATCACATTGTAGGATTTTTTATGAATTTATTTGCAAATTATGGTGGAAAATAAGTATTTGGTCACCTACAAACAAGCAAGATTTCTGGCTCTCACAGACCTGTAACTTCTTCTTTAAGAGGCTCCTCTGTCCTCCACTCGTTAACGACCTGTTGGACAATGTGCAACAGTGAACAAGTGTATGTGTGTTTCAAAGTCCATCACCTCTGAAAAAAAGTAATCATTAAACTTTACAGTGGGAATTGGGGAGGGCTTTTAAGGGCTCATTATGCAGACAGTAAACCACAGATCCTGCTGAACATCCTATTTGCACACACCATTGTCTTTCACCCTCCGGAACTCTGAAATAGACTTCATCTGTGTTTCTGTGTTTAGGTGAAACTTCTGTATGTCAACAACCGTTACTTGGTTCTAGAGTGTTAGAGACCTGGTTCTAGAGTGTTAGAGACCTGGTTCTAGAGTGTTAGAGACCTGGTTCTAGAGTGTTAGAGACCTGGTTCTACTGTTCCAGAGTAGATCTCCAGGAAGAGGACCAGGAGGACCATGCTGAAGAAGGTGCTGCTGGGTAGTCTCGGAGCAGCTCTGGTGCTGACTGCAGGCATCCTGTTGGGGCACTTCGGCATCCAGAGGGGCTCCACCGCCCCTGACTGGGTAATGGACGTGACACAGGACGTAGACGAGGCTCTCATCCAGAAGTTTATCGCAGAGGTGGACAACATTGCGATACAGGAAAACCTCAGGTCAGATGCTGGATATCAATCAATCAATTGCTCAATCAGATCACACGCTGCTGGATACTGTACCAGTGTTTTTAGATATCCCTGTTTTCATCTCTAATCTTCCACATCTTTTTTTAATCTGTTGAAGCAGGTCAGGAACAATATGGGCTAGATTACACACACACACACACACACACACACACACACACACACACACACACACACACACACACACACGTCAAACGTCCTCAGAGAGCATCTCTCTCATGACCGTTCCCTCGTCCCCATGTGTCTCTCCAGGGAGCTGACTAAAGTGCCCCACATGGCGACCTCGCCAGGGGACGAGCAGACGGTTCAGTACATGTTAAAGAGGTGGCAGGACCCAGACACAGGTCTGGACCAGGCCTGGAGGGAGGAGTACAAGGTCTACCTGTCCTTCCCAGACCCCAACACCCCCAACAAGGTCACCGTGGGTGAGTCATGGGCTTAGGGTGCGTCCTAACTATAACCCTGGTCCCTGGCCCATATCATATAGTGCACTGCTTTTAGACCCAGCGAGGCCTCTATGTAAAAGTCACATGTTATACTTACTAATACTAGTAGTAGTTGTTCTTCTGCTTGGTGTTGTGTGGCATTAGGAGGTCAACCAGGCTTGGTGTTGTGTGGCATTAGGAGGTCAACCAGGCTTGGTGTTGTGTGGCATTAGGAGGTAAACCAGGCTTGGTGTTGTGTGGCATTAGGAGGTAAACCAGGCTTGGTGTTGTGTGGTATTAGGAGGTCAACCAGGCTTGGTGTTGTGTGGCATTAGGAGGTCAACCAGGCTTGGTGTTGTGTGGTATTAGGAGGTCAACCAGGCTTGGTGTTGTGTGGTATTAGGAGGTCAGCCAGGCTTGGTGTTGTGTGGCATTATGAGGTCAACCAGGCTTGGTGTTGTGTGGCATTAGGAGGTCAACCAGGCTTGGTGTTGTGTGGCATTAGGAGGTAAACCAGGCTTGGTGTTGTGTGGTATTAGGAGGTCAACCAGGCTTGGTGTTGTGTGGCATTAGGAGGTCAACCAGGCTTGGTGTTGTGTGGTATTAGGAGGTCAACCAGGCTTGGTGTTGTGTGGCATTAGGAGGTCAACCAGGTTTGGTGTTGTGTGGCATTAGGAGGTCAACCAGGCTTGGTGTTGTGTGGCATTAGGAGGTCAACCAGGCTTGGTGTTGTGTGGTATTAGGAGGTCAACCAGGCTTGGTGTTGTGTGGTATTAGGAGGTCAACCAGGCTTGGTGTTGTGTGGTATTAGGAGGTCAACCAGGCTTGGTGTTGTGTGGCATTAGGAGGTCAACCAGGCTTGGTGTTGTGTGGTATTAGGAGGTCAACCAGGCTTGGTGTTGTGTGGCATTAGGAGGTCAACCAGGTTTGGTGTTGTGTGGCATTAGGAGGTCAACCAGGCTTGGTGTTGTGTGGCATTAGGAGGTCAACCAGGCTTGGTGTTGTGTGGTATTAGGAGGTCAACCAGGCTTGGTGTTGTGTGGTATTAGGAGGTCAACCAGGCTTGGTGTTGTGTGTTATTAGGAGGTCAACCAGGCTTGGTGTTGTGTGGCATTAGGAGGTCAACCAGGCTTGGTGTTGTGTGCCATTAGGAGGTCAACCAGGCTTGGTGTTGTGTGGCATTAGGAGGTAAACCAGGCGTGGTGTTTTGTGGTATTAGGAGCTGAAGTACTCCATGTTACTCTGTGTATGTTTTATACTCCTTGTGAAATGTCTTTGGTTGTTATTATTGCTATGGATATGATTCTGCATCAAAATCAACATTTTCCTACTACTGTGTGTGTGTTCGTGTGTTGCAGTGAGCCCTTCTGATGCTGTCCTCTACACTGCCAGAGAGAAGGAGAAGGCATATAGTTCAGACCAGGAGGATCCTGAGGTGGTACAGCCCTATGCAGCCTACGCCCCCGCCGGACACCCAAAGGTAGGTCTTTACCCACCAACACACAGACAGGCAGACCAGGAGGATCCTGCGCCTATGCAGCAGACACCCAAAGGTAGGTCTTTACCCACCAACACACAGACAGACAGACCAGGAGGATCCTGAGCCTATGCAGCAGACACCCAAAATGTCAATTTCTTAAGCAGATCCAAGTACGGTCATGTTCTTTATGTTATCTTTTCCACAGTTTATCAATTAAATGACCTGTTCTGGGTGAAACAACTCACTGTAGGCTAGTTATTTAGAATGATACCGTCTCTGTGTTCAGACAATATGTGGACGGACAGGACGGATGGAAAGAAAAGGCGACTTTCATGATCTCTCTTTGTCCCCGAGGTTATTGGTTAACCAGTTTTATTTAGTTCATGTCATAAATGTCACCTCTCTGTGCCCCCCACTGGGGCACGTCAAGGCACGTCAAGGCACGTCAAGGCACGTCAAGGCACGACCTTTGAGGTTGTTAAATGCTTATTAAGATTTGAGAAAATCCGAGGTCAAAAGGGAAGATGGTTTATGATGTGTCTCATCAGATAACATTACCTTTTTCTTCATTGCGTTGTGGTGAATTGCCACATCTCTTAGTCAAAACTCTTAACTAGATGATCAAAAAGGCAGTTGTTTCAAAACTCTAAGCACATTTTCAATTGACTAAGTACAACACAAAATCGATACAGTCACTTTTTTCACCAAACTTCATGTTTAATCTTAGAAATACATGTTTCACATTGCAGGGAGCTGCAATGTTCATATAAAGTCATTTCCTTTCGCAGTGCTCACATTACTTTTGATATGCTTTCTTACTGCATACTTTTAAGATTATATTATGTGAGATACAGTTTTTTGTTTGTTTAGAGTACCAATGTTACTGTCCCCACGACAACAACAAAAATACTTAAATACATGTCATTTTGTCCTTCAAAATTCAATTGAAATACTGTATAATTCCATTCATTCCAATGGAGGATGGAGCCGGTGGCTTCAAAGTGTCTCCACGGCCATTATATGGCGTCGGCAATCCAGGGTTTATATGCATCATTGTTTCAATCACTTTGGTGCTATTTACTCAAGTGTGGCTTGATGGGAAACTAGTGCCTGCTAAACGTTATGTTTCCTTCATTTCATTTCATTTCATTTGATTACAGTACATCTATGTTGTAATTATACCTGAACAAAAAATGTGATGTTCAGTCAATTTTTAATAGGTAGTGCAAGTATATTGCCCGATGTGAAAAACAGTGGGATACACTGTAATCTACAGTACTGCACTGTACATTCAAAGGGCATTTTTGAAAACATGGTATCTCAAGTATTTTGCTATTGAATTAACTAGTTGCCATTATATTTCACAGTGACTTGACTTTTGGACCAATGGTTGTGTGGTGAAAGATGTCTCCAAACCAAATGAATGCACAATGAAAGGTTTTGACCGTTACAAGTCCTACCAGTTTGGAGTATTTGTACACAGAACATTCACTGCATACAGTACTTGTGAAATCCAAAGTGATAAAACTGTAACGATGACATAGAAAATAATAAAGCAATAACAGGCTATATGGTACGCTTGTGGTGTCCATCTCCTGGTATTGTCTACTGATACCAGACTGATATCAACTACAATCTACTGATCACTCGGATATCAGTTTAATATTTCCTACAGTCAATCGATATCAGTCTTAGTTTTAGATTGAGGTAGATTGTGGTTCAATGATTGTGTGTGTGTGTGTGTGTGTGTGTGTGTGTGTGTGTGTGTGTGTGTGTGTGTGTGTGTTGTCAGGGGAGACTGGTCTACGCCAATCAAGGGAAGCCCAGTGACTACTTCCTACTCAACCAGACCCTGAACCTGACAGGGACCGTCGCTATCACCAGATATGGAGGAGAGGGGAGAGCAGGGAAAGTGAGTCCAATTCATTGGCTGCAAATGCTATTACATGATTTTTTGTTTTTGGGATGACATTTGGTTGGTCATAATTCCATGCAAATATTCAGACTCCGAGGGTAAATATTCAGACTCCTAGGGTAAATATTCAGACTCCGAGGGTAAATATTCAGACTCCTAGGGTAAATATTCAGACTCCGAGGGTAAATATTCAGACTCAGAGGGTAAATATTCAGACTCCGAGGGTAAATATTCAGACTCCTAGGGTAAATATTCAGACTCCGAGGGTAAATATTCAGACTCCTAGGGTAAATATTCAGACTCCGAGGGTAAATATTCAGACTCCGAGGGTAAATATTCAGACTCCTAGGGTAAATATTCAGACTCATAGGGTAAATATTCAGACTCCAAGGGTAAATATTCAGACTCATAGGGTAAATATTCAGACTCCTAGGGTAAATATTCAGACTCCAAGGGTAAATATTCAGACTCATAGGGTAAATATTCAGACTCCGAGGGTAAATGTTCAGACTCCTAGGGTAAATATTCAGACTCATAGGGTAAATATTCAGACTCATAGGGTAAATATTCAGACTCATAGGGTAAATATTCAGACTCCGAGGGTAAATATTCAGACTCATAGGGTAAATATTCAGACTCATAGGGTAAATATTCAGACTCCTAGTGTAAATATTCAGACTCATAGGGTAAATATTCAGACTTCTATTGTAACTATGGTACTTTACATCACTTGTAGCCTACTGTAATTTGACACATATTTTTTTTGTTGAAAAAATGGTTCACATACAGTGCCTTCAGTAAGTATTCACAGCCTTTGACTTAATCCACATTTTGTTGTGTTACAGCCTGAATTTAAAATGTCTTTGGCCTACACACAATACCCAATCAAGTCAAAATGGAAATATATATATATATTTTATTTGTTCCAAATTAATTCAAAATGAAAAGCTGAAATGTCTTGAGTCAATAAGTATTCGACTGTAAGGGATCTCGTCCTCCTCTTCTGAGGAGGAGAAGCGAGAAGGATCGGAGGACCAAAACGCAGCGCGGTAAGTGTCCATAATGTTTATTTCAAAAAATAAACTGAACATTACGAAATACAAAACAAGAAACGTGAAATGAACGAAACAGTCCTGTGTGGCGACAAACACTGACACGGAAGACAAACACCCACAACCCAAAACTTTTTCCAATGCCTCGCAAAGAAGAGCACCGATTGGTAAACAACAGACATTGAATATTCCTTTGATCACGGTGAAGTTCTTAACTACACTTTGGATGGTGTATCAATACCCCCAGTCACAACAAAGATACAGGCATCCTTCCTAACTCAGTTGCCGGAGAGGAAGGAAACTGCTCAGGGATTTCACCGTGAGGCCAATGGTGACTTTAAAACAATTACAGAGTTTAATGGCTGTGAAAGGAGAAAACTGAGGATGGATCAACAACATTGTAGTTACTACAGAATACAAACCGAATTGACAGAGTGAAAATAAGTGAGCTTGTATAGAATACAAATATTACAAAACATGCATCCTATTTGCAATAAGGCCCTAAAGTAAAACTCCCAAAAATGTGCCAAAGAAATATATCACTGAGTACCACTCTTCATATGTTCAAGTATGGTGGTGGCTGCATCATGTTATGGGTATGCTTGTCATCGGCAAGGACTAGAGAGATTTTTAGGATAAAAATGATCAAGTAGAGCTAAGCACAGGCAAAATCTAGAGGAAAACATGGGTCAGCCTGCTTTCCAACAGACCATGGAAGACAAATTCACCTTTCAGCAGGACAATAACCCGAAACACAAGGCCAAATATACACTGGAGTTGCTTACCAAGACGACATTGAATGTTCCTAAGTAGCCTAGTTACAGTTTTGACTTAAATCGTCTTGAAAACCTAGGAAAAATTAGGAAAAATTCCTGTTTTTGGGATGACATTTGGTTGGTCATAATTCCATGCAAATATTCAGACTCCTAGGGTAAATATTCAGACTCCGAGGGTAAATATTCAGACTCCTAGGGTAAATATTCAGACTCCGAGGGTAAATATTCAGACTCAGAGGGTAAATATTCAGACTCCGAGGGTAAATATTCAGACTCCTAGGGTAAATATTCAGACTCCGAGGGTAAATATTCAGACTCCGAGGGTAAATATTCAGACTCCGAGGGTAAATATTCAGACTCCGAGGGTAAATATTCAGACTCCTAGGGTAAATATTCAGACTCCTAGGGTAAATATTCAGACTCCGAGGGTAAATATTCAGACTCCGAGGGTAAATATTCAGACTCATAGGGTAGATATTCAGACTCCTAGGGTAAATATTCAGACTCATAGGGTAAATATTCAGACTCTGAGGATAAATATTCAGACTCCTAGGGTAAATATTCAGACTCCGAGGGTAAATATTCAGACTCCGAGGGTAAATATTCAGACTCCGAGGGTAAATATTCAGACTCATAGGGTAAATATTCAGACTCCTAGGGTAAATATTCAGACTCCTAGGGTAAATATTCAGACTCATAGGGTAAATATTCAGACTCCTAGGGTAAATATTCAGACTCCTAGGGTAAATATTCAGACTCCTAGTGTAAATATTCAGACTCCTAGGGTAAATATTCAGACTCCAAGGGTAAATATTCAGACTCATAGGGTAAATATTCAGACTCCGAGGGTAAATATTCAGACTCCTAGGGTAAATATTCAGACTCCTAGGGTAAATATTCAGACTCCTAGTGTAAATATTCAGACTCCTAGGGTAAATATTCAGACTCCAAGGGTAAATATTCAGACTCATAGGGTAAATATTCAGACTCATAGGGTAAATATTCAGACTCATAGGGTAAATATTCAGACTCCAAGGGTAAATATTCAGACTCCTAGTGTAAATATTCAGACTCCTAGGGTAAATATTCAGACTCCAAGGGTAAATATTCAGACTCATAGGGTAAATATTCAGACTCATAGGGTAAATATTCAGACTCATAGGGTAAATATTCAGACTCCAAGGGTAAATATTCAGACTCATAGGGTAAATATTCAGACTCATAGGGTAAATATTCAGACTCATAGGGTAAATATTCAGACTCCAAGGGTAAATATTCAGACTCATAGGGTAAATATTCAGACTCATAGGGTAAATATTCAGACTCATAGGGTAAATATTCAGACTCCAAGGGTAAATATTCAGACTCATAGGGTAAATATTCAGACTCCAAGGGTAAATATTCAGACTCCTAGTGTAAATATTCAGACTCCTAGGGTAAATATTCAGACTCCGAGGGTAAATATTCAGACTCCGAGGGTAAATATTCAGACTCCTAGGGTAAATATTCAGACTCATAGGGTAAATATTCAGACTCCAAGGGTAAATATTCAGACTCATAGGGTAAATATTCAGACTCCTAGGGTAAATATTCAGACTCCAAGGGTAAATATTCAGACTCATAGGGTAAATATTCAGACTCCGAGGGTAAATATTCAGACTCCTAGGGTAAATATTCAGACTCATAGGGTAAATATTCAGACTCATAGGGTAAATATTCAGACTCATAGGGTAAATATTCAGACTCCGAGGGTAAATATTCAGACTCATAGGGTAAATATTCAGACTCATAGGGTAAATATTCAGACTCCTAGTGTAAATATTCAGACTCATAGGGTAAATATTCAGACTTCTATTGTAACTATGGTACTTTACATCACTTGTAGCCTACTGTAATTTGACACATATTTTTTTTGTTGAAAAAATGGTTCACATACAGTGCCTTCAGTAAGTATTCACAGCCTTTGACTTAATCCACATTTTGTTGTGTTACAGCCTGAATTTAAAATGTCTTTGGCCTACACACAATACCCAATCAAGTCAAAATGGAAATATATATATATATTTTATTTGTTCCAAATTAATTCAAAATGAAAAGCTGAAATGTCTTGAGTCAATAAGTATTCGACTGTAAGGGATCTCGTCCTCCTCTTCTGAGGAGGAGAAGCGAGAAGGATCGGAGGACCAAAACGCAGCGCGGTAAGTGTCCATAATGTTTATTTCAAAAAATAAACTGAACATTACGAAATACAAAACAAGAAACGTGAAATGAACGAAACAGTCCTGTGTGGCGACAAACACTGACACGGAAGACAAACACCCACAACCCAAAACTTTTTCCAATGCCTCGCAAAGAAGAGCACCGATTGGTAAACAACAGACATTGAATATTCCTTTGATCACGGTGAAGTTCTTAACTACACTTTGGATGGTGTATCAATACCCCCAGTCACAACAAAGATACAGGCGTCCTTCCTAACTCAGTTGCCGGAGAGGAAGGAAACTGCTCAGGGATTTCACCGTGAGGCCAATGGTGACTTTAAAACAATTACAGAGTTTAATGGCTGTGAAAGGAGAAAACTGAGGATGGATCAACAACATTGTAGTTACTACAGAATACAAACCGAATTGACAGAGTGAAAATAAGTGAGCTTGTATAGAATACAAATATTACAAAACATGCATCCTATTTGCAATAAGGCCCTAAAGTAAAACTCCCAAAAAATGTGCCAAAGAAATATATCACTGAGTACCACTCTTCATATGTTCAAGTATGGTGGTGGCTGCATCATGTTATGGGTATGCTTGTCATCGGCAAGGACTAGAGAGATTTTTAGGATAAAAATGATCAAGTAGAGCTAAGCACAGGCAAAATCTAGAGGAAAACATGGGTCAGCCTGCTTTCCAACAGACCATGGAAGACAAATTCACCTTTCAGCAGGACAATAACCCGAAACACAAGGCCAAATATACACTGGAGTTGCTTACCAAGACGACATTGAATGTTCCTAAGTAGCCTAGTTACAGTTTTGACTTAAATCGTCTTGAAAACCTATGGCAAGAATTGAAAATGGCTGTCTAGCAATGATCAACAACCAACTTGACAGAGCTTGAAGAATTTTTTAAATAATAATGTACAAATATTGTACAATCCAGGTGTGGAACACTTTTAGAGAGACTTACCCAGAAACACTCACAGCTGTAATCGCTGCCAAAGGTGATTCTAACATGTATTGACTAAGGGGTTTGAATAATTATTTAATCAAGATATTATATTATTAGTGTTTTATTTTCATTTTATTATTGTTTTTTTTTTTTTTTACAAATGTTAGAATTTTTCTTCCCCTTTGACATTACAGAGTATTTTGTTTAGATCGTTGACACAAAAAAGAAGACAATTTCATCCATTTGAATCTCACTTTGTAACACAACAACACGTGGAAAAAGTCAAGGGATGTGAATCCTTTCTGAAGGTACATACGAGTCTAAAAGAAGGAAGAATTTTCAAAGTATTGGAACTAGGCATGCCTCCAAAACGGTCACCAAAATAAGACTGGTTCTGTGAAGGTTCCCAGAAAATGTATCTGGTCGTGGCAAATGTCCTTAAAACACAAAAACTGTCCAGTCGTGGTGATGATTATGGAAGGTTTGTATTAACCATTAAAACAAAACAGACAGAATGTGTTCTGGGAACGAACACCAGGTGAGTGTTTTTTGCACCCCAAAATAAACATTGTAGAATAATTCGCACAACTCAACAGTTATTTTTTTGGGGGGGAACATATATTTTGTGATGTTCCCACCATTCCCACAACCTAATGAAGCATTCTGGGAACCTTTTAAATAACAGATTAAATGTGTTATAGGAACATTACTGCAACATCAGGCAAATGTTTTATACAAACATGTTCTGTAGTGGTTGTTACAGGTGTTGTGCACAACATTTGAGTGAAATGTTCCAAGGATATTTAATCTAAAACATTTTTGATGAATACATACATTTTTAAGCAAAAACATTCTAGGAATGTTTTGGGGCTGTTATCATCCTAAGGTTAGATAATACTCTAACTAGAACATAATAGGAATTTTTGTTAATGTTCTGGGAATGTTCCTGGTTTGCTGGGTGGTAGTGCACTAAAACTAGTGCACTATATTGGGAAAAGGGTACCATTTCAGATACAGCCCATGACTAACATGACCACTTTGACTGTCATGTCGTGCCTCTCCTCCAGGCCATCAATGCAGCTCCGTATGGTGTGATCGGGGTGCTGGTCTACACCGACCCGTGGGACATCAACGATGGCAAGATGTCCGACAACAACGAGACGTACCCCTATTCCTGGTACATGCCCCCCTCAGGGGTGGAGAGGGGCTCCTTCAACACCCACTATGGAGACATGCTGACACCCTACCTGGCCGCTAAAGGTACCCATGATGCATTATGATGTGGTGGTAAATAATTCACTTGTTATAAGAAGGTAGGACCTATAACCCTCAAAATGAGATATCATCATCTCAAAATGATCTTGACTAAGTAACAGCATTTTAAATCAGTTACCACACATTTCAGTCTATTTCAAGAGATACTCTATCAGCTAAACTTCCTGTTAAATTACCTTTTGACCTTTGACATTATAGTGACAGTTGGAATCGAACGGTAATAAACACCTAACTATATAGTTGCAAAATTGTCTAGATTGAACTAAAACAGGTTACAATTTGACTGCTGTAGAGGCTACAAAAATCAGCCATCTTTGACCGTATTCACGTGTATGTGATCGTCGTCGTAAGTACATTGATCATCTTAGTCACTCAGACTCTCCACAGACTTTTCACAGTTCCCACTTCTGACATTTCCATCTGTAGATGACACATACAGAATACCAGAAAAGAATATCACCGGGATCCCGCCAATCCCGACTCAACCAATCGGGTTTGAGGATGCCTACGCCTTGATCTGGTGAGTGGGGTTTACCATTGGTCCATTGTGACGTCATTAACTTTTGTGGAGAGCCGATTGGTTGACCAATGGCTCATGGGGAGCAGAGTATTTGGTGTCCAAGAAGGGTCCGCCCAATGTGATTGGTTCTGAATCCTGTTTGCCGTATTTGATTGGTCATCTCTGCAGTGAGCTGGGAGGAGAGCCCGCCCCATCCGAATGGCAGGGAGCATTCAACTGCACGTATAATTTTGGCGGACCAGGATTCAAACCAACATCCAACTTCAACAACAGGTGGGATTTTGGTAAATCTCTATAAAAGTACGACAATATCAAGTTTAGCTGAATGTTTGCTAAAAAAAACAAACATGTGTGTCTCTGTTCCAGCGATGTAAAACTGGACATCTATAACCGTGAGGAGCTGAAGAATTCTGCCAATGTGATGGGGGTGATTCGCGGCAGTGTTGAGCCAGGTGAGAAGGATTCAGCTCTAGCTACCGAACCACACTTAGGCCATGGGGAAGAAGTTACCTCAAGAGTCAAGCCAATTGAGTCAAGCATTATGACGACATATGCATTTGTGCATCATACAGGCAAAACAGTTCATATACAAAAACACAGACGGCGAAGAATCATACACACACATTTTAAAGCAGACCAGCGTCAAAACCAAAGTTTTTCTCTAATCTAATTCAAGTCTTTGTCCCATAGACAGGTATGTGATCTACGGTAACCACAGAGACAGCTGGGTCCACGGGGCCATCGACCCCAGCAGTGGAACCTCCGTGATGCTGGAGGTGACCCGGGTGCTGGGACGGATGGTCAAGCAGGGTGAGCATCACAGTTAGACCTGGGTTAGGGGGTTAGACCTGGGTTAGGGGGTTAGAACTGGGTTATGGAGTTAGACCTGGGTTAGACCTGGGTTAGGGAGTTAGACCTGGGTTAGGGGGTTAGACCTGGGTTAGGGGGTTAGACCTGGGTTAGGGAGTTAGACCTGGGTTAGGGAGTTAGACCTGGGTTAAGGAGTTAGACCTGGGTTAGGGAGTTAGACCTGGGTTAGGGAGTTAGACCTGGGTTAGGGAGTTAGACCTGGGTTAAGGAGTTAGACCTGGGTTAGGGAGTTAGACCTGGGTTAGGGAGTTAGACCTGGGTTAAGGAGTTAGACCTGGGTTAGGGAGTTAGACCTGGGTTAGGGAGTTAGACCTGGGTTAGGGAGTTAGACCTGGGTTAAGGAGTTAGACCTGGGTTATGGAGTTAGACCTGGGTTAGGGAGTTAGACCTGGGTTAGGGAGTTAGACCTGGGTTAGGGAGTTAGACCTGGGTTAGGGAGTTAGACCTGGGTTAGGGAGTTAGACCTGGGTTAGGGAGTTAGACCTGGGTTAAGGAGTTAGACCTGGGTTAGGGAGTTAGACCTGGGTTAGGGAGTTAGACCTGGGTTAGGGAGTTAGACCTGGGTTAGGGAGTTAGACCTGGGTTAGGGAGTTAGACCTGGGTTATGGAGTTAGACCTGGGTTAGGGAGTTAGACCTGGGTTAAGGAGTTAGACCTGGGTTAGGGAGTTAGACCTGGGTTAGGGAGTTAGACCTGGGTTAAGGAGTTAGACCTGGGTTATGGAGTTAGACCTGGGTTAGGGAGTTAGACCTGGGTTAGGGAGTTAGACCTGGGTTAGGGAGTTAGACCTGGGTTAGGGAGTTAGACCTGGGTTAGGGAGTTAGACCTGGGTTAGGGAGTTAGACCTGGGTTAGACCTGGGTTAGGGAGTTAGACCTGGGTTAGGGAGTTAGACCTGGGTTAGACCTGGGTTAGGGAGTTAGACCTGGGTTAGGGAGTTAGACCTGGGTTAGACCTGGGTTAGGGAGTTAGACCTGGGTTAGGGAGTTAGACCTGGGTTAAGGAGTTAGACCTGGGTTAAGGAGTTAGACCTGGGTTAGGGAGTTAGACCTGGGTTAGGGAGTTAGACCTGGGTTAGGGAGTTAGACCTGGGTTAGACCTGGGTTAGGGAGTTAGACCTGGGTTAGGGAGTTAGACCTGGGTTAGACCTGGGTTAGGGAGTTAGACCTGGGTTAGGGAGTTAGACCTGGGTTAGGGAGGTGAGGTGCTTTTATTTAACTTGGTTCAGTTAGATAAAGAAGCTGAAGAAAAAAATAGGAACTACTGTAGGATAACAAAATGATACCCAGTCATTGTTGTTGGGAGCAGTAAACAGTGAACAACATTACCGCCCGTCTGTCAGGGAAATGGAGGCCACGGAGGTCCATCATCTTTGGGAGCTGGGGAGCCGAGGAGTTCGGTCTGATTGGATCCACAGAGTACACCGAGGTGAACAATCGAAATCAATCAAATGATATTTATAAAATCCCTGTTTACATCATCTGTTGTCACAAGGTGTTTCACAGTAACCCGACAGCAACACAGGGTCAAGGAAAGGATTCCCTAGAAGGAAGAGATCCACATTTATGGTGTTTCTGATAGAGATAAGTTAACGCGACGTTCTCCTCCCCAGGAGTATTACAGCAAGCTGAGTGAACGTTCTGTCGCCTATATCAACGTGGACATAGCTGTATTCGGTAAGAGTGATTTATTTTACACCTTTAATTAACTAGGCAAGTCAGTTAAGAACAAATTCTTATTTACAATGACAGCCTATGAACAGTGGGTTAACTGTCTTGTTCAGGGGGAAGAACAACACATTTTTACCTCGTCGGCTCGGGGATTCAGTCTTGCAACCTTTCGGTTACTAGTCTAACGCTCTAACCACTAGGCTTCCTGCCGCCCCAGTTATGACAGAGGTAGCGTGTTAAACTGATGGTGTTTTTACTCCAACAATCAAGGCCCCTATCCACACAAGCATCTCAGGGGAGGAGTGCTGATCTAGGATCTGCAATATTATTCATTATGATGTAAAAAGGTAAAGCTGATCCTATTCTGAGATGCTTTGTGGATACAGGCCCAGGGCAACTGTTTACAGTACACATAGTTATCAGTTAAATAAGTACTGGTTTCTTGGACACAAGCCAAGTCCCGGACTTTATAAAGCACATTTAAACGGAGAATCTGTGTCTAGGAAACTAGGAATCTGTGTCTAGGAAACTAGGAATCTATGTCTAGGAAACTAGGAATCTGTGTCTAGGAAACTAGGAATCTGTGTCTAGGAAACTAGGAATCTGTGTCTAGGAAACTAGGAATCTGTGTCTAGGAAACTAGGAATCTGTGTCTAGGAAACTTGGAATCTGTGTCTAGGAAACTAGGAATCTGTGTCTAGGAAACATTCTCTGTGTGTAGTGGAAGCATTGTGTTTGAACCTGACCTCCAGTATCCCTTGTCATCCCAGCTAACGCTACTCTAAGGGCATCGGGGTCCCCCTCTGCTCAGAGTGTTATCCTCAAGGCCTCCAAACAGGTGAGGCCTCTAATTCTCTTCTCAATGCCGTCTGCAGTAAAAAATGGTTTTAAAAAAAAACCCTCCCATTGTTGTATGCTCAAATAAACTTCATAGAAAAATGTTGCAAAAAACAAAAAGAAGTATGAGCGTACGACAGTGTGTGGGTATGAGCGTACAACAGTGTGTGGGTATGAGCGTACAACAGTGTGTGGGTATGAGCGTACAACAGTGTGTGGGTATGAGCGTACAACAGTGTGTGGGTATGAGCGTACAACAGTGTGTGGGTATGAGCGTACAACAGTGTGTGGGTATGAGCGTACAACAGTGTGTGGGTATGAGCGTACAACAGTGTGTGGGTATGACCGTACAACAGTGTGTGGGTATGAGCGTACAACAGTGTGTGGGTATGAGCGTACAACAGTGTGTGGGTAGGAGCGTACAACAGTGTGTGGGTATGAGCGTACAACAGTGTGTGGGTATGAGCGTACAACAGTGTGTGGGTATGAGCGTACGACAGTGTGTGGGTATGAGCGTACAACAGTGTGTGGGTATGAGCGTACAACAGTGTGTGGGTATGAGCGTACAACAGTGTGTGGGTATGAGCGTACGACAGTGTGTGGGTATGAGCGTACAACGGTGTGTGGGTAGGAGCGTACAACAGTGTGTGGGTATGAGCGTACAACAGTGTGTGGGTATGAGCGTACAACAGTGTGTGGGTATGAGCGTACGACAGTGTGTGGGTATGAGCGTACAACAGTGTGTGGGTATGAGCGTACGACAGTGTGTGGGTATGAGCGTACAACGGTGTGTGGGTATGAGCGTACAACAGTGTGTGGGTATGAGCGTACGACAGTGTGTGGGTATGAGCGTACAACAGTGTGTGGGTATGAGCGTACGACAGTGTGTGGGTATGAGCGTACAACAGTGTGTGGGTATGAGCGTACAACAGTGTGTGGGTATGAGCGTACAACAGTGTGTGGGTATGAGCGTACAACAGTGTGTCGGTATGAGCGTACGACAGTGTGTGGGTATGAGCGTACGACAGTGTGTGGGTATGAGCGTACAACAGTGTGTGGGTATGAGCGTACGACAGTGTGTGGGTATGAGCGTACAACAGTGTGTGGGTATGAGCGTACAACAGTGTGTGGGTATGAGCGTACAACAGTGTGTGGGTATGAGCGTACGACAGTGTGTGGGTATGAGCGTACGACAGTGTGTGGGTATGAGCGTACAACAGTGTGTGGGTATGAGCGTACAACAGTGTGTGGGTATGAGCGTACGACAGTGTGTGGGTATGAGCGTACGACAGTGTGTGGGTATGAGCGTACGACAGTGTGTGGGTAGGAGCGTACAACAGTGTGTGGGTATGAGCGTACAACAGTGTGTGGGTATGAGCGTACAACAGTGTGTGGGTATGAGCGTACAACAGTGTGTGGGTATGAGCGTACAACAGTGTGTGGGTATGAGCGTACAACAGTGTGTGGGTATGAGCGTACAACAGTGTGTGGGTATGAGCGTACAACAGTGTGTGGGTATGACCGTACAACAGTGTGTGGGTATGAGCGTACAACAGTGTGTGGGTATGAGCGTACAACAGTGTGTGGGTATGAGCGTACAACAGTGTGTGGGTATGAGCGTACAACAGTGTGTGGGTATGAGCGTACAACAGTGTGTGGGTATGAGCGTACGACAGTGTGTGGGTATGAGCGTACAACAGTGTGTGGGTATGAGCGTACAACAGTGTGTGGGTATGAGCGTACAACAGTGTGTGGGTATGAGCGTACGACAGTGTGTGGGTATGAGCGTACAACGGTGTGTGGGTATGAGCGTACGACAGTGTGTGGGTATGAGCGTACAACGGTGTGTGGGTAGGAGCGTACAACAGTGTGTGGGTATGAGCGTACAACAGTGTGTGGGTATGAGCGTACAACAGTGTGTGGGTATGAGCGTACGACAGTGTGTGGGTATGAGCGTACAACAGTGTGTGGGTATGAGCGTACGACAGTGTGTGGGTATGAGCGTACAACGGTGTGTGGGTATGAGCGTACAACAGTGTGTGGGTATGAGCGTACGACAGTGTGTGGGTATGAGCGTACAACAGTGTGTGGGTATGAGCGTACAACAGTGTGTGGGTATGAGCGTACAACAGTGTGTGGGTATGAGCGTACAACAGTGTGTGGGTATGAGCGTACAACAGTGTGTGGGTATGAGCGTACAACAGTGTGTCGGTATGAGCGTACGACAGTGTGTGGGTATGAGCGTACGACAGTGTGTGGGTATGAGCGTACAACAGTGTGTGGGTATGAGCGTACGACAGTGTGTGGGTATGAGCGTACAACACTGTGTGGGTATGAGCGTACAACAGTGTGTGGGTATGAGCGTACAACAGTGTGTGGGTATGAGCGTACGACAGTGTGTGGGTATGAGCGTACGACAGTGTGTGGGTATGAGCGTACAACAGTGTGTGGGTATGAGCGTACAACAGTGTGTGGGTATGAGCGTACGACAGTGTGTGGGTATGAGCGTACGACAGTGTGTGGGTATGAGCGTACGACAGTGTGTGGGTAGGAGCGTACAACAGTGTGTGGGTATGAGCGTACAACAGTGTGTGGGTATGAGCGTACAACAGTGTGTGGGTATGAGCGTACAACAGTGTGTGGGTATGAGCGTACAACAGTGTGTGGGTATGAGCGTACAACAGTGTGTGGGTATGAGCGTACAACAGTGTGTGGGTATGAGCGTACAACAGTGTGTGGGTATGAGCGTACAACAGTGTGTGGGTATGAGCGTACAACAGTGTGTGGGTATGAGCGTACAACAGTGTGTGGGTATGAGCGTACAACAGTGTGTGGGTATGAGCGTACAACAGTGTGTGGGTATGAGCGTACAACAGTGTGTGGGTATGAGCGTACAACAGTGTGTGGGTATGAGCGTACAACAGTGTGTGGGTAGGAGCGTACAACAGTGTGTGGGTATGAGCGTACAACAGTGTGTGGGTATGAGCGTACAACAGTGTGTGGGTAGGAGCGTACAACAGTGTGTGGGTATGAGCGTACAACAGTGTGTGGGTAGGAGCGTACAACAGTGTGTGGGTATGAGCGTACAACAGTGTGTGGGTATGAGCGTACAACAGTGTGTGGGTATGAGCGTACAACAGTGTGTGGGTAGGAGCGTACAACAGTGTGTGGGTATGAGCGTACAACAGTGTGTGGGTATGAGCGTACAACAGTGTGTGGGTAGGAGCGTACAACAGTGTGTGGGTATGAGCGTACAACAGTGTGTGGGTATGAGCGTACAACAGTGTGTGGTTATTTCGACTCCTTTCATCGTTTGTCAAACCAACAATGGATGATTACATATTTGACTCTTACCGTGGTGCCAAAACATTTGACCATTTATCAATCTATCTATCTTCATTTTTTCCCAAAAAAGAAGCCATCACTATAATAGTGTTTGATTGCTTTTCTACAGGTGAAGACACCTGGATCAGACTCGTCATCCGTCTACGACAACTGGATTCGCTACTTCAACCGCACTAGCCCCGCCTACGGAGTCATCCCCAAGTGAATAGCCTACTTTCTCTTTTCATGAAACAGTAGAGTCATGTGACGAGACCTAGAGGACTATTTAAGAAATGATTAAGATGTCAGTGAAATGATTTTAGGGATTTTAATTGGCTCTTCAGTTAATTGGCAGTCATAGCAGAGATTTGATTGGTTGATGATTTGTTTTTTTGTTGTTGTTTTTGATTATAGTGTGGGTTTTCTGACTGGGGCAGGAAGTGATTACGCCGCCTTCATCCACTTCCTAGGTATCACCTCCATGGATATCTCCTACACCTACGACAGAGTAAGACATGACACACACACACACACACACACACACACACACACACACACACACACACACACACACACACACACACAATGAGAGTCATTTCACTGTCTTAACAAATGATCAGTTAGTCCTTTAAGTCACATCCCATGATCCATGCTGTTTTCATGCAGACCAAAACCAGAGCCAGAATCTACCCAGCGTATCACACGGCATACGACACCTTCGACTATGCCTCCAAGTTCATCGACCCAGGTGAGCAGGGAGATATGGGCCAGGTGGCTACAGGGGGAACATAAAGACAAACACACTGCTGTTGGCCTTATGAGTTCAATATCTCTCTCTCTTTATGTATATACTGTATGTCTCTCCATTGTCTTTCTTCTTGGTCTCTCTATCCCTTTCCTGTCAATATCTTTACCCTGACATCACCTCTCTTTACTGAATATCTCTCTCTTTCTCTCTCCCTCTCCCTCTCCCTCTCCCTCTCCCTTCTCCCCTTCTTCTCCTAAGGGTTCACCAGTCACCAGACGGTTGCCAGGACGGCAGGGAACGTCCTGATGCGATTGGCTGATAGTCTTCTGTTGCCGTTCAACTGCAGTGACTATGCAGAGACTCTGGAAGGATACCTCAGTAAAGCCATGGAGCTGTACACTGATGGACTGGCAGCACATATGATCTCTATAGGTGGGTCACAGTCACTAGCACACACACACACACACACACACACACACACACACACACAGAGGGATGGGGGGACAGCGAAAGGGGTAGGGGTGAAAAGGTGGATGGAGGGATAGAGAGGTGATGGAAGGGTAGAGGGGTGGATGGATAGATGGAGACAGTAGGTGATGCTATGTTTGTGTCTAAACATGTCAGTAACCCCCGGTAGCCTCTAGCTGCTGTAACAGAGCGGTTTCTGATAACGTGGCTTTATCTTTTGAACGGTTTACGCGACAAAATACTTATGACCCCGTTACTGAACGATAAGACTCAGGAACGCGTAGTGTATGTGTCATCTGTTTCCTTCTATAATGCCCACAAGCCTCATTAGAACAGAGTGGACAAGACCAGGCAGCCAATCAGACTGGGGGAAAAGATAATCAGTGATAATGACGATGTTTCTTTCTGACACATATCAGTCACTTCAACCCATACTTCCTTCAGGTTGAAGTACTGTCAGACTGATTTGTAATAGACTGTCATGGCCTCAATTAAAAAAGTAAATGTTGTCCGTTGATTAGATTACATTTTTGTTTTTACATGGTGGAGTCGCAATTATTTTGTATATATCAAGATGAGGTCGTGGACCAAAAAAGTTTAAAAAACCTCTGGTTTAAGTTGTTTAGACAAAACAGACACACAATCTCAGGGACCAGTCAGCAATATTCTACGGTTGAGAAACACTGTTCTAGAATATCCTGTCCCTGCTCCTATTTCAGAGCCATTACAGACTGCTGTGAGGAATTTCCGTTCTGCAGCCGCCAGACTGGACCAGCTGATCAGAGATTCAGACTTGGCCAACGAGACGTGAGTGGTAGCTCTTTGCACGCACACACACACACTCACTCACTCACTCACTCACTCACTCACTCACTCACTCACTCACTAAACCATTCTAAACCAGTGCTTTGTCCATATTAAGGCCCCTGAAGGTGCGTAGAATCAATGACCAACTGATGCTCCTGGATAGGGCTTTCCTGGACCCTGTGGCGTTCCCTGATCGATATGGATACAGGTTGGGAAACTATGTTACGATCTATCCCCTAGATGAGAATCCACTTTTTACCATCTAGGATATTTGATGATCGATATGGATTCAGGTTGGGAAACTATGTCCTATCCCCTAGATGAGCATCCGCTGTTTACCATCTATCATATTTGATGTTTTGTGCACCTTTCATGAAAATCTTCATTGAATGCTTAGGCCACTCCCCCTCTCTTCCCTCCTCTGACCATCTAACATGACTCACCATACCTTATTTCTATCTGTCTCTCTCTCGCTCTTCCAGGCATGTGATCTGGGCCTCCAGTAAGGCTGGACAGGCTACCTTCCCAGGACTGGCTGATGCGTATACCAGAGCTGCGTCGACTGGACTGGACAACGACTGGAAAGAAGCACACCGTCAGCTGTCCATCCTGATCCAGGCCATACAGGGAGCCGCTCACACACTGGGAGACACCATTTAGCGAGAACATAGAGATACTGATATATGTTATGATATTCAGTTTACATATATAATAATAAAGTTTTAATTATATTTCTGTGAAGAGACTGTCTCATGGAATGTCATCCTATGTGCAGTTGAATTAGAAAATAACTTTCTTATGATGGTAAGGTCAGCCATTTTGGTCAGGGATTTGGTCAACCATGGTTTAGCAGTGCTGTGATAAGATTTTGTGTAAAATAATGAACTTGAAGAATTTATCTTCCCTGTATGTTTGTTAGCTAGCTAGCCAGACAGTTTTAGAGGAATGATTCCATTAATTGTTCAAATTAACTGCCAATATTCCAACATTCCATTCAAACAATGCAGCCAATCCACAGCCAGACACTGGCTGACATCATGATAGGACTTAGATAAGTTGTAAATGCAACAAGTACTGATATTGTATCATGTAATAGCACTCACAGCTTTCCAAGAAAACGAAAAAATTTGACATTTATGGTCTGTTTACATATATTTTAGAGGCTATCTTTTGACAAAATGTGTATAAAACCCGTATAAACTGTATTTTTAAATATATAACAATATTTTAGGTTGACAATTATATTACACCATTTCTGGTCAAATGCCTTACTTTTATTTTCATGCATAAGTAAAATCAGAATTATACTTAGACAGCCATTCGTTCCAATAAGACGGGTTTGGATTTCTCCCTGACGAATATGGCTTCCATTTTTACTCCATTCTGGAACCTTGAGGGTTTATCACATATACTCCACCTCTAGTAATTTTATAGGATCTCTGTGGTCAGCACCAGATTGCTGTAACATAATGATGTGGTTAGCTGATATGTCAAATGTCTATCCAGGCGTTGTAAGATCTGGAATGCGTCAGCAACGGGGTTGAGCAGATTGCAGATTTTGCCTAGGGAGACTAATGACTGTCAAATAAAATACATTTAAAAAAGCTCTGTTTACATATATATTTACTATTTAATAAACAACTAAATAACAATCATTGGCTTATATGGCTTAATAGTGTGTGCGTTCTTTTATTTTTTAAATCTCGGCTATATAGTCTATGTTATTTTAAATAGACTACCAAGTATTTTCTATCACGAGCGGTCAGGGGCTTGAGCGCGTTCTCTCATGGTTTCCATGACAGCATCATCTGTGGCGAGGAAGTGGAAAGCTGGACAGAACTACAGTCATTGTAGCTCAAAGAAAATAAAGCATTTTTTAGATTTAAAGAGTAAAGAAGACATATTTTTTTCTTCCGAAAAGTATTTTTAATGTTAGCTAGAAACGAACCTAAATTGGAAGTTGGAAGCCATATGGACTCGGACAACGAGAAGCCGCGCAAGAAGAAGAGACGGCCGCACTGGGTTGTGAGAGGCCTCGGGCCGAGTTTTACTGCCTGCATGGGTTTCGTAATAAGCGTGCTGTACATCACTTTCCCGTAAGTTTACAAGCTAATCTTCTCCTTATATTAGGTTGTCCCCAAATGTCACATTCAATCAAAACCCATTCCACCTGTAGTTTTCTGCAAGGATGACTTGACAGTTGACTTTATTCCCTGTCCTTGCCAGGTGCGCTTGGTTGGCTACTCATGTTTCAGTGGCCTATCCTGTGGCCTCTGCGATGTTACTAACTGGGACCTTGATAACTTTCCTGGTGTTAAGTTTCATGGATCCTGGCATTCTCCACCAAGGTAATATTATCATGTTAACAACAGCATTATAATAGTATTATTAAATATAGCTTTGATATTAGGGAGCTTTGATATTCCTTTCAAGAGTTATTAATAAGTAAGCAACTAGGCTACTTCCTATACCAAGAGGTCTGTATCGTTATGGCACAGGTGGTACAGATCTGCTCTCTTCATTTGATCACTCTGTTGTTGCAGATCATTTTCCTGTGCAGCTGAAATCTTAACGTTTAATGCATTCGAGTTTTAAAAAGGCTTCTAAAGTTTGTAATTCCCACTTTAGAATGTCAGACTCGATTTGCCCTTGTAACAACGCAGCTTCTGTCCCTCTCCTTCTCCCCAACCTGGGCTTGAATCAGGGACCCTTGGCACACATCAACAACAGTCACCCTCGCAGCATCATTACCTGTCACTCCATAAAAGCTGCAGCGATGCAGAGCAAGGGAAACAACTACTTCAAGGTCTCGGGGCGAGTGACGTCAGCGATTGAAATGCCACTAGCATGCATCGCTAACTAGCCAGCCATTTCACACCGGTTACACCCTAACAAAAGAATGATCAACCCATACATGAATGTCCATTAATTACAATTCACACAATAATTTCCTATTGCTGTAGGATTATTTTCCTGCTGTGAGAAACTGGTCAAATTAAGATCCTACATCTGTATCTGAGCTGCAGAGTTGTTGAGTCAAGTCCTGCTCCAGATTCTCCTTTAAAGTCGCTACATTGTTATCCAGAAATTACCATGAAGGAGCAATGTTTATAAAGCCTCTCTCTCTCTCTCTCTCTCTCTCTCTCTCTCTCTCTCTCTCTCTCTCTCTCTCTCTCTCTCTCTCTCTCTCTCTCTCTCTCTCTCTCTCTCTCTCTCTCTCTCTCTCTCTCTCTCTCTCTCTCTCTCTCTCTCTCTCTCTCTCTCTCTCTCTCTCTCTCTCTCTCTCTTTCTTCTTCTTCTTCTTCTTCTTCTTCTTCTTCTTCTTTGTCTTCCACCTCTCTTTCCTCTCTCTCAGGCCCCCCATGGCCAGGCACAGTAGAGGTGGCCTATGTGATAGTGAATGGTCAGAGGTATGATATGGACTGGTGCAGTAGGTGTGAGATCTACCTTCCCCCTGCTGCATGGCACTGCCGTCGCTGCAATGCATGTGTGGACGTGAGTTGTATTGAAATGAGTGTAGCAAACATATCAGACTGGAACCACAATTCAGGAAAGTGTCATCAAAATGGCTTTATCTTAATCTACCTACCTTCAATATCGTTACCTGCCCCCCTCTTCATTTTCCTTACCTACCTCACCCTGTTTACTATCTAACTCTCTCCCTCTGTTCATTATCTACCCCCCCTATTCTTTATCATTATCTACCTACCCCTGCTCATTATCTACCTCCCCCTGTTCATTATCATTATCTACCTGCCCCTGTTCATTATCTACCCCACCTGTTCTTTATCATTATCTACATACCCCTGTTCATTATCTACCCCCCCCCTGTTCATTATCATTATCTACCCCCTCTGTTCTTTATCATTATCTACCTACCCCTGTTCATTATCTACCCCCCCCCCCCAATCTTTATCAATATCGACCCCCCGTTCTTTATCATTATCTACCTCCCCCTGTGTATTATCTACCTCCCCCTGGTTCGTTGTCATTATCTAACTCCCCCTATTCATTATCATTATCTACCTCCCCCCGTGTATTATCTACCTCCCCCTGTTCATTATCATTATCTACCTCCCCCTGTGTATTATCTACCTCCCCCTGGTTCATTGTCATTATCTAACTCCCCCTATTCATTATCATTATCTACCTCCCCCAGTATATTATCTCCCCCTGTTCATTATCATGATCTAACTCTTCCTGTTCATTATCATTTTCTACCTCCCCTTGTATGTTATCTACCTCTCCCTGTTCATTATCATTATCTAACTCCCCTGTTCATTATCATTATCTACCTCCCCCTGTATATTATCTACCTCCTCCTGTTCATTCTCATTATCTACCTCCCCTGTTCATTATCATTATCCACCTCCCCCTGTATATTATCTACCTCCCCCTGTTCATTATCATTATCTTCCTCCCCTGTTCATTATCATTAACTACCTCCCCCTGTTCATTATCATTATTACCTCCCCCTATATATTATCTACCTCCCCCTGTTAATTATCATTATCTAACTCCCCCTGTATATTATCATTATCTACCTCCCCCTGTATATTATCTACCTCCCCCTGTTCATTATCATTATCTACCTCCCCCAGTATATTATCTACCTCCCCCAGTTCATTATCATTATCTAACTCCCCCTGTTCATTATCATTATCTACCCCCCCAGTATATTATCTACCTCCCCCTGTTCATTATCATTATCTACCTCCCCCCGTATATTATCTACCTCCCCCAGTTCATTATCATTATCTAACTCCTCCTGTTCATTATCATTATCTAACTCCCCCAGTATATTATCTACCTCCCCCTGTTCATTATCATTATCTACCTCCCCCAGTATATTATCTACCTCCCCCGTTCATTATCATTATCTACCTCCCCCAGTATATTATCTTTATCTACCTCCCCCAGTTCATTATCATTATCTACCTCCCCCTGTTCATTGTCATTATCTACCTCCCCCTGTTCATTATCATTATCTACCTCCCCCAGTATATTATCTACCTCCCCCTGTTCATTATCATTATCTACCTCCTCTTGTATATTATCTACCTCCCCCTGTTCATTATCTACCTCCCCCAGTATATTATCTACCTCCCCCAGTTCATTATCATTATCTAACTCCCCCTGTTCATTATCATTATCTACCTCCCCCTGTTCATTATCATTATCTACCTCCCCCAGTATATTATCTACCTCCCCCAGTTCATTATCATTATCTACCTCCCCCTGTATATTATCTTTATCTAACTCCCCCTGTTCATTATCATTATCTACCTCCCCCAGTTCATTATCATTATCTACCTCCCCCTGTTCATTATCATTATCTACCTCCCCCAGTATATTATCTACCTCCCCCTGTTCATTATAATTATCTACCTACCCCAGTATATTATCTACCTCCCCCTGGTTCATTATCATTATCTACCTCCCCCAGTATATTATCTTTATCTAACTCCCCCTGTTCATTATCATTATCTACCTCCCCCAGTATATTATCTACCTCCCCCAGTTCATTATCATTATCTACCTCCCCCTGTTCATTGTCATTATCTACCTCCCCATGTTCATTATCATTATCTACCTCCCCCAGTATATTATCTACCTCCCCCAGTTCATTATCATTATCTAACTCCCCCTGTTCATTATCATTATCTACCTCCCCCAGTATATTATCTACCTCCCCCTGCCCATTATCATTATCTACCTCCCACTGTGTATTATCTACCTCCCCCTGCTCATTATATACCTCCCCCAGTATATTATCTACCTCCCCCTGTTCATTATCATTATCTACCTCCCCCAGTTCATTATCATTATCTACCTCCCCCTGTTCATTATCATTATCTACCTCCCCCAGTATATTATCTACCTCCCCCTGCTCATTATCATTATCTACATCCCCCAGTTCATTATCATTATCTACCTCCCCCTGTTCATTATCGTTATCTACCTCCCCCAGTATATTATCTACCTCCCCCAGTTCATTATCATTATCTACATCCCCCTGTTCATTATCATTATCTACCTCCCCCTGTTCATTATCATTATCTACCTCCCCAGTATATTATCTTTATCTCATGTAGTCTCAGGCTTTATGTGATATCATCAGCTCTGTTTGCACATGTTATGTGTGTCTTTTCTGTGTGTGTGTGTGTGTGTGTATGTTGTCTGTCTGGTTGTGTGTGTGTGTGTGTGTTGTCTGTCTGGTTGTGTGTCTCTCTGTGTGTGTGTGTGTGTTACACAGCGGTTCGACCACCACTGTGAGTGGCTGAATAACTGCGTGGGGAGACGTAACTACCGTGTGTTCCTGCTCTTCCTCCTTCTGCTGACGTCATACCTGCTCCTGGTCCTCTCCTCCTCGCTGTTCTACCTCTTCCTCACCCTCCTCACCCTGCATCAGCCCTTCAGCCTGCCCCACGCCACCACGTATCCACACACACACACACACACACACACCTGGGTCACAGTCCCAAAGTGTGCGCATACTATTCTCTTTAAACCTTAACATTAACTGACCAGTGTGGTCGTCATGGTTACCAGCCTGGCCTGTGTGCTCTTGGTCTTGGTTATACTCTTCAGCAACATCAAGCTGATCTCCAATGGAGAGCCATCCTCTACTATAGTAAGTCACTACACTCTCTCCCCGTCGCGCACGCACACGCACACACACACACACACACACACACACACACACACACACACACACACACACACACACACACACACACACACACACACACACACACACACACACACACACACACACACACACACACACACACACACACACACACACTAATTGGAGCATCATTCTGTTGACTGAGGATGTATTATAATCTGGTGCCCCATCTCTCCCTCTCTTTCTCTCTCCTCTGTAGGAGCCCTACTTTGAGCCTGATGATAAGAACCCGTTTGATCAGGGCTGCTGGAAGAACTGGACCGGCATCCTCTGTTCCCGGACTGGACCCAGGTACACTACATCACTAATACAAACAGGTACATCACTAATACAAACAGGTACACCACTAATACAAACAGGTACATCACTAATACACTAATATAAACAGGTACATCACTAATACAAACAGGTACATCACTAATAGAAACAGGTACATCACTAATACACTAATATAAACAGGTACATCACTAATACACTAATACAAACAGGTACATCACTAATACAAACAGGTACATCACTAATAGAAACAGGTACATCACTAATAGACTAATACAAACAGGTACATCACTAATACACTAATACAAACAGGTACATCACTAATACAAACAGGTACATCACTAATAGAAACAGGTACATCACTAATAGACTAATACAAACAGGTACATCACTAATACACTAATACAAACAGGTACATCACTAATACAAACAGGTACATCACTAATAGAAACAGGTACATCACTAATAGAAACAGGTACATCACTAATACACTAATATAAACAGGTACATCACTAATACAAACAGGTACATCACTAATAGAAACAGGTACATCACTAATACACTAATATAAACAGGTATATCACTAATACAAACAGGTACATCACTAATACACTAATATAAACAGGTATATCACTAATACAAACAGGTACATCACTAATACACTAATATAAACAGGTATATCACTAATACAAACAGGTACATCACTAATACAAACAGGTACATCACTACATCACCAGGTTTCTGGGGGTGAATCCTGCACCGATAGTGATAACCTGTTGTTGCTGTTGTTGTCCAGGTTTCTGGGCGTGAATCCTGCACCGATAGTGATAACCTGTTGTTGTCCAGGTATCTGGGGGTGAATCCTGCACCGATAGTGATAACCTGTTGTTGTCCAGGTATCTGGGGGTGAATCCTGCACCGATAGTGATAACCTGTTGTTGTCCAGGTATCTGGGGGTGAATCCTGCACCGATAGTGATAACCTGTTGTCGCTGTTGTTGTCCAGGTATCTGGGGGCTGTGAAGCCCAGCAGAAGAGGAGACACTGAGGGGGACTGGAGCAGTCTAACCCTTCTCCATCAGGAGGACCAGTGTTTGTACAGCTGCAGCTCAGTCCCCTGTTGTAATACTTGTAAACATCACAAGGTGGCGGTAGGCCCAGCCAGCCCAGGCCGTTTCAAGCACAGCACACTGAGTCTAGACAGTCTGAAGGAAGGGAGAGGGTGTCGATGCTGCTACAGGGAAGTAGTACCAGCAGGCTGTGTGACCACAGACAAACACAGCGACAACAACAAGCCCTCACAGAGCTCTGCTGTGGAGATCCCAGGTGAGGTACAGGTTCAGAACTGGATAAGTCCTCTAGTGACTGACTGGTTTGGGTTCTTTCATTCAGCGTCTGATTTAGACCTGAGAATTATTTTGTGTGCTATGAATGGTGATGGATTATTGAACCTGCTGCTAGGTTACCAGAACATCAACAAAATCGCTGTAAACATCACAACATATTTCCATCATAGAGTGGTATTCCTAGTCCACTTGTAAAACTCTTTATTTGATTCTGAATCATACTCACAGATATGTTGGCTGCTGGTGATGAGGACTTGGACCAGGAACGGGATGGAGTTCTGATCAGAGCTGCAAAATAGCTTTACATCCTGACCACCAGAGGGTGCTGGGTAGACAACCACACCACAACACCAGCCCCAGGCCTGGACCACCTCAACACCACACCACACCATAACCAACACCAGCCCCAGGCCTGTACCACCTCAACACCGCACCATAACCAACACCAGCCCCAGGCCTGGACCACCTCAACACCACACCATAACCAACACCAGCCCCAGGCCTGGACCACCTCAACACCACACCATAACAAACACCAGCCCCAGGCCTGGACCACCTCAACACCACACCATAACAAACACCAGCCCCAGGCCTGGACCACCTCAACACCACACCATAACAAACACCAGCCCCAGGCCTGTACCACCTCAACACCACACCATAACCAACACCAGCCCCAGGCCTGGACCACCTCAACACCACACCACACCATAACCAACACCAGCCCCAGGCCTGGACCACCTCAACACCACACCATAACCAACACCAGCCCCAGGCCTGTACCACCTCAACACCACACCATAACAAACACCAGCCCCAGGCCTGGACCACCTCAACACCATACCATAACCAACACCAGCCCCAGGCCTGGACCACCTCAACACCACACCATAACCAACACCAGCCCCAGGCCTGGACCACCTCAACACCACACCATAACCAACACCAGCCCCAGGCCTGTACCACCTCAACACCACACCATAACAAACACCAGCCCCAGGCCTGGACCACCTCAACACCGCACCATAACCAACACCAGCCCCAGGCCTGTACCACCTCAACACCACACCATAACCAACACCAGCCCCAGGCCTGGACCACCTCAACACCACACCACACCATAACCAACACCAGCCCCAGGCCTGGACCACCTCAACACCACACCATAACAAACACCAGCCCCAGGCCTGGACCACCTCAACACCACACCACACCATAACCAACACCAGCCCCAGGCCTGGACCACCTCAACACAACACCATAACCAACACCAGCCCCAGGCCTGGACCACCTCAACACCACACCATAACCAACACCAGCCCCAGGCCTGGACCACCTCAACACCACACCATAACCAACACCAGCCCCAGGCCTGTACCACCTCAACACCACACCATAACCAACACCAGCCCCAGGCCTGGACCACCTCAACACCACACCACACCATAACCAACACCAGCCCCAGGCCTGGACCACCTCAACACAACACCATAACCAACACCAGCCCCAGGCCTGGACCACCTCAACACCACACCATAACCAACACCAGCCCCAGGCCTGTACCACCTCAACACCACACAACACCATAACCAACACCAGCCCCAGGCCTTATTAAAACCACTTCAACACATCTGAATGTACACAGACAGAAACACACTAGGGAGTTTGGTCATACAAATCAAACTGTTTAGTGCGAAGAGGGGGGAGGGGCTGAGTGTGAAGAGGGGGGAGGGGCTGAGTGTGAAGCGGGGGGAGGGGCTGAGTGTGAAGGGGGGGAGGGGCTGAGTGTGAAGAGGGGGAGGGGCTGAGTGTGAAGAGGGGGGAGGGGCTGAGTGTGAAGAGGGGGGAGGGGCTGAGTGTGAAGGGGGAGGGGCTGAATGTGAAGAGGGGGAGGGGCTGAGTGTGAAGAAGGGGGAGGGGCTGAGTGTGAAGGGGGGAGGGGCTGAGTGTGAAGAAGGGGGAGGGGCTGAGCACCAAAGAAGTAGGAGATCCTCTGCTGTTTAAAACAAATAAATGAATAATTTTTTTCTCAGCAAGGTTCAACTTCGTTTCATCATCACATTCATCGTCACATTGATCATGACACGTTGATATCTTATTTCTTCTGCTCTCTGTGTGTGTTTGAGTGAACAAATTCATGGCAGTGTGTCTGTGTTTGTCCAGGTCTTTTGTGGCAGGTAAAACTACATCTCTTTTGTACAACACATTATTCAAACCCCTGGGCTAATCTATTCAGACCAAATTCACTTTAAAATCACTTGGTTCTTTCTTTTGAAACCATTCAGCAAAGGAGAGAGACATTTTTCTTATTGCCCAGATAAAGTGTCCTCTCCTTTCGAGAGTCTTATTTTAAATATTTACATATTTGAAGCAGTGATCTGATATATGATGTGTTTATTTGAATGGGGGAGAAGGCAACTCTGGCTGTATCTCAATACAGCTGGACAGAACTCTAGGAACCGCTTTGGTCACTTTCAATACACAGTATCCTCCTCCCCCCCTCCTTCCCCCCTCTCCTCTCCCCCTCCTTCCCCATTCCTCACCTCTCTCCATCTCCCTCTGTCTCTCACTCCTCCCTTCCATCTCCCTCTGTCTCTCTCTCCCTCCCTTCCATCTCCCTCCCTTCCATCTGTCTCTCTCCCTCCTCCCTCTGTCTCTCTCTCTCCCTTCCATCTCCCTCTGTCTCTCCCTCCTCCCTTCCATCTTCCTCTCTCTCTCCCTCCTCCCTTCCATCTCCCTCTCTCTCCCTCCTCCCTTCCATCTCCCTCTCTCTCTCCCTCCTCCCTTCCATCTCCCTGTCTCTCTCCCTCCTCCCTTCCATCTCCCTCTGTCTCTCTCCCTTCCATCTCCCTCTGTCTCTCTCCCTTCCACCTCCCTCTGTCTCTCTCCCTCCTCCCTCTGTCTCTCTCCCTCCTCCCTTCCATCTCCCTCTGTCTCTCTCCCTCCTCCCTTCCATCTCCCTCTGTCTCTCTCCCTCCCTTCCATCTCCCTCCATCTCCCTCTGTCTCGCTACCTCTTCTCTCCCTACCTCCTGCCCCTCCTTCCCCCTCCCATTCCCGTGTTCGCAGACACCGCATTCACAGTAAAAGCTGCAAATGTAGCATCAATCAGAAATTACCTTCAAATGGCGCAAAGCTGACAAAGCGTGATCAGATTGAATCCTTGCCTTAAACTCCAGTTCAGATCCTCTCTATAATACATGAGAGTGTGGGACCCTCAGGGCAGTATTGAGGTGTATTACAGTGTGTTTTAGAGGGACCCTCAGGGCAGTATTGAGGTGAATTACAGTATGTTTTAGAGGGACCCTCAGGGCAGTATTGAGGTGTATTACAGTGTGTTTTAGAGGGACCCTCAGGGCAGTATTGAGGTGTATTACAGTGTGTTTTAGAGGGACCCTCAGGGCAGTATTGAGGTGTATTACAGTGTGTTTTAGAGGGACCCTCAGGGCAGTATTGAGGTGTATTACAGTGTGTTTTAGAGGGACCCTCAGGGCAGTATTGAGGTGAATTACAGTATGTTTTAGAGGGACCCTCAGGGCAGTATTGAGGTGTATTACAGTGTGTTTTAGAGGGACCCTCAGGGCAGTATTGAGGTGTATTACAGTGTGTTTTAGAGGGACCCTCAGGGCAGTATTGAGGTGTATTACAGTGTGTTGTAGAGGGACCCTCAGGGCAGTATTGAGGTGTATTACAGTGTGTTTCCTCCCACCACTACAGAGGGCATTATGTGTGACTCTGGATGGACAGTGGACCGAACACAACAGTATCTGAACCCACGAGTCTCAGATTTCTTTGACAATTCTAAGTTGTGAAACTGTCGTCAGGTGAAAATTTGGTCAAACAGAGACGAAGGTATTAAGATACAATATCGATACACAACATAGCATGACAGCATAAAACAAATCAAGACAGGTTGTACTCGCCAGGCGCTGAGTTTAATTTGAAATATTTTCTATATTAAATACCCCACCCTCTCATCCCACCCCTATTTCTTCCCTCCCATCACTTCCCCCCTCCCCTCACTCCAATGCCATCTCCACAGAGAAAGTCTGTGTCCCAAAAGTCTGTGTCCCTATGTAGTGCACTACTTGTGACCAGGACCCATAGGGCTCTATATAGAGGACCCATAGACCTCTGGTCACAAGTAGTGTACAATATAGGGAATAGGGGGGCCTTTTGGGATGCAGGCCGTAGTCTGGATGAAAACACACTCTAGTTATGCAGCATATTGCTATTTAAGACATTTGAAAAAACATTAAATACTAGTTTTTCTTTTCTGCTCCCATTTCGGACTGTTTTGAACAGAAAATAAACTGAAACACAGTGTCCCTCCGCCAGTCTACATAAAAAGGGGCCCACCTACACCATGGTATGTTCCCCTTACCCTTGCATCCTACCTACACAGTGGTCCGTACCATGATGCTTGAAATGGGGGAGGGCTCACTGGATCATCTGTAGGCTTCAATCAAAACAGTACAGTACAAGTCCTGAGTGTAGCCAATTGTTTTGGCGTTTGCAGGATGTGTCAAACATCTGACGTCCAATCTTTATTCTTCAATTGATTGAATTCCGTCGTTGTTTCACTAGTGTTCCTCTGTCTCTCTTCTTCTCTCATCTCTTCTCCAGTTTAATGGTTTAATAACGTTTGTTTTGTGCCCCTCCCCCTTACTGGGATGTGCTTGTTTAAGGCTCTCCAGTCCTCTTCTTACAAAGTGTGCGTCATTAGCGGCTCCCCGGCGTTCTATTGACTGGCTGGTTGCGGTGGCAGAGTTGTCATTGGTCCACCATTGGGGGGGTGCAGAGTTGTCATTGGTCCACCATTGGGAAGGGGGGGCAGGTGCAGAGTTGTCATTGGTCCACCATTGGGGAGGGGGGGGGGGGGGGGGTGCAGAGTTGTCATTGGTCCACCATTGGGGAGGGGGGGGTGGGTGCAGAGTTGTCATTGGTCCACCATTGGGGAGGGGGGGAGGGGGGGAGGGGGGGGGGTGCAGAGTTGTCATTGGTCCACCATTGGGGAGGGGGGGGGGCGGGTGCAGGCAGAGTAAACGACTGTTTGTGTGTGAAACTAACGGCTCGAGAGGAAAACTGGTTTTTAGGTTAGTCACAAGGCATGTTAACACTCTACTCTAGATGAGTTTCACCACCGAGTGTTCATGTGTACTGTGAGTTGTGTATACACGTCAGGCTGCTTTGCCTGTGTGCATGTATTGATCGATGCTTGTGTTTCTGTGTATGTATATACACTGACTGTACAAAATATTAAGTACACCTGCTCTTTCCATGACCAGGTGAATCTAGATGAAAGCTTTGGTCCCAAATTGATGTCACTTGTTACATCCACTTCAAATCAGTGTAGATGAAGGGGAGGAGACAGGTTAAAGAAGGATTTTTAAGCCTTGAGACAATTGAGACATGGATTGTGTGTGTGGGCCATTCAGAGGGTGAATGAGCAAGTCAACATTTTTAAGTGCCTTTGAACAGGGTATGGTAGTAGTTTCCAGGCGCACCGGTTTGTGTCAAGAACTGCAACGCTGCTGGGTTTTTCACGCTCAACAGTTTCCCGTGTGAAGAATGGTCCACCATCCAAAGGACATCTAGCCAACTTGATACAACTGTAGGAAGCATTGGAGTCAACACGGTCCAGCATCCCTGTGGAACGCTTTCATCACCTTGTAGAGTCCATGCCCTGATGAACCGAGGCTGTTCTGAGGGCAATAGAGGGAGTGCAACTCAATATTAGGGAAGGTGTCCTTAATGTTTTGTATACTCAGTATATATGCGTGTGTCTGAATGAATAATATTTTCAACTTTTCTTGTCCATGTCTGTCTGTTTATCTCTCTGTGCCCAGTTCCAGGAATGGGCTGCGTTTGTGATGGGGTCAGGGGTCGCGGGTTCATCGTAGGCTCACACGCGGGGGGAGTATTTGGGGTTTCTTGGCACCTCGGTGAAAGATTTGAGCTCGTAAGGGATCCCCGTGTCCACCTCGATGGACTTGCGGGAGAATAGCAGCCGGATATCGTTGTGCAAGTAGATCTTCCCAGATTTAGAGCTCTGGAATCTAGGAGATTGAAAACAAAGCAGAACCATCACTGTTAATACATTTGTGTGTAAAGCTACTAAGCTAAGTTCCGTCAAATGAGGGCGTCTCTGGCACAATGACTGATCAGCAAAACAACCTGAAAATAAACAGGTGTGTGCATGGATGGATGGAGGGAGGGAGGGAGGGAGGGAGGGATGGATGGATGGATGGATGGAGGGAGGGAGGGATGGATGGAGGGAGGGAGGGAGGGAGGGAGGGAGGTAGGGAAGGATGGAGGGAAGGATGGAGGGAAGGATGGAGGGAGGGAGGAAGGATGGAGGGAGGGAGGGAAGGAAGGAAGGAGGGAACGAGGGAGGGAGGGAGGGAGGGAGGGAGGGAGGGAGGGAGGGAGGGAGGGAGGGAGGGAGGGAGGGAGGGAGGGATGGATGGATGGATGGGGGGATGGATGGATGACGGATGGATAGACAGACATTCCAAACAATAATTGCATCCTATCCCAAGCGTACTGCAGATGCCATACAAACCATCCAGAAAAATACAATGTCCACACCAAACTCCACTTTAAAATCAACCAACCAATGACCAGACAGATGTACCTGAGGTGTATCAGGTAGCAGAGAATCTTCCTCCTCTCTGTGGGCGTGGCCCTGGGCTCTGGAGGCTCACCCCCCTTCGCCTCTGGTTCCTCAACGGGAACCAGGAAGATGCGGTGACGAAGGAAGGTCATGTGATTGACGGGCATGTCCCCAAAGTTATAGGTCACGAGGAACATCTTCACCACAGTTTTATTGGGGTTGAATAAGGTCTGATGGAGAGAATATGGAGATATTGAATATGATACCTGTTTATAAGACTTGTTCAATTGAGATTGAATAAGATCTGTGGGGAGAACATGGACTCATTCATGAAAAACACTCTAAACAAGGTCAAGCATTTGAATAAGGTCTGAGAAGGGAACATGGAGATGTTAGCCATTGCTGTGCCCATTGTGTTAGATCCATGCAAGCCCGTGCATATTAGGGCCAATTACGTTTGAAAACAAAGAGACTCAACAAGAGATTACAAAGTATAGAGAAGAGAAAGAAAAAGGAGTGAGAGTAACAGAGAGAGAGAGACAGAGGGAGAGAGACAGAGACAGACAGAGAGATGGAAAGAGAGACAGAGAGGGAGAGAGACAGAGGGAGAGAGAGACAGAGACAGACAGAGAGATGGAAAGAGAAAGAGAGACAGAGAGGGAGAGAGACAGAGACAGAGACAGACAGAGAGATGGAAAGAGAAAGAGAGACAGAGAGGGAGATGGAAAGAGAAAGAGAGATGGAGAGACATGGAGAGAGACAGAGATGGAGAGAAAGAGAGAGACAGACAGAGAGATGGAAAGAGAAAGAGAGATGGAGAGAGAGACGGAGAGGGAGAGAGAGATGGAGAGACATGGAGAGAGAGAGACAGAGAGAGACAGAGAGAGAGAGAGATGGAAAGAGAAAGAGAGATGGAGAGACATGGAGAGAGACAGAGAGATGGAGAGAGAGAGACAGAGAGAGAGACAGAGACAGACAGAGAGATGGAAAGAGAAAGAGAGATGGAGAGACATGGAGAGAGACACAGAGATGGAGAGAGAGAGAGACAGAAAAAAAAGAGAGAGAAAGAGAGGACCATGATACTCACCACTTGGGTGGTCCCTGCTTTGGGTACGCTGTATCCCTTCTTTCCTAAAGGCTCCAAGGAGATCACCCCCTACAACAGAGAGATGAGCTGTCTTCACAGGGAGAAGTTGCACTCACTAAACTGCGAGAGCATTCAACAGTGTGCAGGTGTCTATTCTTCTTGCGTGACTTTACTTTTGAAATTATTTCAAGCTAGAATCTTTAATTGAAACAATAACAAAGCATGACCCCGCTCCTGTTTTCGCTAAAAAGCTGGAGAAATGTCATCACTCCAATTAATAGACAGAGCTATGGATGCCAGGACTGACCATACATATACACATTATAGTTTTAACCATGTTTTGAAGCTACACACATTTACAGGTACATTGTTTACATTCATTGGAGTTAAACAAGCTCATATGTTGGGTTCTGATGGGGTACGACAATATGTTGGGTTCTGATGGGGTACGATGACTGGAGTTAAACAAGCTCATATGTTGGGTTCTGATGGGGTACGACAATATGTTGGGTTCTGATGGGGTACGACAATATGTTGGGTTCTGATGGGGTACGACGACTAAACTGAAGTCCATGAGGCATTTACAGGTTATAGCCTTCAAGAATCAATGTATATCATTTATTTATATGCCTAAAAATGGATGCAGCAACTAGGGGTTGTAAATTATTATTATTTTTAAATAATTTCACTCTGAAAATAACGATTATTTGTTTCATTTCATTCGGCATTACCGCTATTAACCCATACAAACGCATCCAATCAAATATTCACTACATGGAACAGATTGTCCACCAAAAAATCTAAAGGAAGTTTGTTTTGAAGTGTCTGTCCTATATCTGAGAGATATAAGAAATATTTTGTTATATGTATTACAGACAATCCCTTATTTTTGGAACTAAACAGTGTGTAAACCAAACTGTTCTGATGCCACAGACAGAAGTTGGCAGATCGACTGTACCGACCTCAGACGAGTCCACAAGACGCTTGTGGGGATCGTAGAGGAAAACGGAGAACGCCATCGTGTTCGGGAGAGTCTCATCTTTCCATAGAGTTTATAGGCCAATCCGTTCGGACACTACAGACAATTTTGTGAGAAGGCTGATTTTCAGGATGTCTTGTGGTCTAACAAACACTGCTCTAACTCTGTCACCTTTCACTGCAGACTAAGAAGACTTACATATGCGGATTGAGAAGCAGAACAACAGATGTCTCTATATTTCCACAGTGGCGTGGCCATTGACATTAGGAGGTTAACATAATTTCTCACACACACACACACACACACACAGACACACAGACACACACAGACACACACAGACACACACACACACACACACACACACACAGACACACACACACACACACACACACACACAGACACACACACACACACTAACCAGGAAGGGTGAGGG
Source organism: Oncorhynchus mykiss (assembly GCF_057628025.1). Taxonomy (NCBI): domain Eukaryota; kingdom Metazoa; phylum Chordata; class Actinopteri; order Salmoniformes; family Salmonidae; genus Oncorhynchus; species Oncorhynchus mykiss. Next base: position 79,624,582 of record NC_143032.1, read on the forward strand.
TGCGCTGTGCTCTGAGATGTCGTAGTAGGTGACGTGTACAGGCAGAGTGGCGTGTTGAGGGCAGTAGGATCCGCTGGCACCGATCTCTGCTGTGAAGCCCTCGATACGACCCGACGGAGAGAAACGACCCTTCAGGATCGACTCCTGGAGAAGAAACAACAACAAGGAAGAGTGAGGAAGACCCACTTCAAAGCACAGCTACTTCTATGGCCACGAGGAATGTTGTAAATCTCTCTAGATATTTGGTAGAAACTCAAGTTCTGACAAAATACCATCATACATCATACTGAAATAAATTCAGTTACACATTAATGGTACGTCACACTTCATTTTGTGTGTGTGTGTGTGTGTGTGTGTGTGTGTATCATACCTCAAAGTTACCCAGTAGTGAACGGCTGATGGAAGAAGAGGGCCAGCCTGACCGAGCAGTGCGACCCAAGGTGTCTGTACGCCGCCCACATAGCTGTCGACTGCACACACACATATTTTTTCATTTTTTAAGAACATAAGTCAGCCATGGTTAAGTCACATTATTAAAGAGGATGTTTTTGAAATGATGACTACACATGGATCAACTAAGAAGGTAGAAAGTGAACATACCTTTTCAGGCGCATCCCACTTTTCAGCCTCCTGCTGGCTCCTCTGCATTCTGATAAACTCTGAAGGAGGACAAGAGCAAGAGACAGATGGACAGAACAAGAGACAGATGGACAGAACAAGAGACAGATGGACAGAACAAGAGACAGATGGACAGAACAAGAGAGATGGACAGAACAAGAGACAGAAGGACAGAACAAGAGACACATGGACAGAACAAGAGACAGAAGGACAGAACAAGAGACAGATGGACAGAACAAGAGACAGATGGACAGAACAAGAGACAGATGGACAGAACAAGAGACAGAAGGACAGAACAAGAGACAGAAGGACAGAACAAGAGACAGATGGACAGAACAAGAGACAGATGGACAGAACACGAGACACATGGACAGAACAAGAGACAGAAGGACAGAACAAGAGACAGATGGACAGAACAAGAGACAGATGGACAGAACAAGAGACAGATGGACAGAACAAGAGACAGATGGACAGAACAAGAGACAGATGGACAGAACAAGAGACAGAAGGACAGAACAAGAGACAGAAGGACAGAACAAGAGACAGAAGGACAGAACAAGAGACAGATGGACAGAACAAGAGACAGATGGACAGAACAAGAGACAGAAGGACAGAACAAGAGACAGAAGGACAGAACAAGAGACAGATGGACAGAACAAGAGACAGATGGACAGAACAAGAGACAGATGGACAGAACAAGAGACAGAAGGACAGAACAAGAGACAGATGGACAGAACAAGAGACAGAAGGGCAGAACAAGAGACAGAAAGGAAGAGAGAGAAATAAAGAAAACAGGAAGGAGAATACATGGATTAGTACAATCCAGCTCAGATGAAAAACATTGATATTACTGTCATGATAATCATGATCTATCAAACAGATGTGTACCAAACTCACTAAAACTGGCAGTAATAAAGCCGCTCTTGAAAAAGCCAAACCTTGACCTGGAAAATATAAAAAACTAATCGGCCTATATCGAATCTCCCATTCCCATCAAACATTTGAGAAAAAGCTGTTGCGCAGCAACTCACTGCCTTCCTGAAGACAAACAATGTGTACGAAATGCTTCAGTCTGGTTTTAAACCCCATCATAGCACCGAGACTGCACTCGTGAAGGTGGTAAATGACCTTTTAAATGGCGCCAGACCGAGGCTCTGCATTCTGTCCTCGTGCTCCTAGACCTTAGTGCTGCTTTTGATCCCATCGATCACCACACTCTTTTGGAGAGATTGGAAACCCTGAAGGACCTCGGCGTTACTCTGGATCCTGATCTCTCTTTTGATGAACATATCAAGAATATTTCAAGGACAGCTTTTTTTCCCCATCTTCGTAACATTGTAAATCAGTAAGTCTTTGTCCAAAAATGATGCAGAAAAGCTAATCCATGCTTTCGTTATTTCTAGATTAGACTACTGCAATGCTCTACTTTCCGGCTACCCGGATAAAGCACTGAATAAACTTCAGTTAGTGTTAAACACGGCTGCTAGAATCTTGACTGGAACACAAAAATGTGATCATATTACTCCAGTGCTAGCCTCCCTACACTGGCTTCCTGTTAAGGCAAGGGCTGATTTCAAGGTTTTACTGCTAACCTACAAAGCATTACAGGGCTTACTCCTACCTATCTCTCTGATTTGGTCCTGCCGTACTTACCTACACGTACGCTACGGTCACAAGAAGCAGGCCTCCTTATTGTCTCTAGAATTTCTAAGCAAACAGCTGCAGGCAGGGCTTTCTCCCACAGAGCTCCATTTTTATGGAATGGTCTGCCTACCCATGTGAGAGACGCAGACTCAGTCTCAACCTTTAAGTCTTTACTGAAGACTCATCTCTTCAGTGGGTCATATGATTGAGTGTAGTCTGGCCCAAGGGTGCGAAGGGGAAGGACAAGGCACTGGAGCGACGAACCGCCATTGCTGTCTCTGCCTGGCCGGTTCCCCTTTCTCTACTGGGATTCTCTGCCTCTAACCCTATTACAGGGGCTGAGTCACTGGCTTACTGGTGCTCTGCCATGCCGTCCCTAGGAGGGGTGTGTCACTTGAGTGGGTTGAGTCACTGACATGATCTTCCTGTCCGGTTTTGCTCCCCCTCGGGCACGTGCGGTGGAAGAGATCTCCGTGGGCTATAGCCTCAGCCTTGTCTCAAGTTAGTAAGTTGGTGGTCTGTTGATATCCCTTTGGTGGTATGGGGGCTGTGCTTTGGCAAAGTGGGTGGGGTTATATCCTGCCTGGTTGGCCCTGTCCGGGGGTATCTTCAGACGGGGCCACAGTTTCTCCTGACCCCCTCTTCCAGTATCTATGCTGCAATAGTCTATGTGCCAGGGGGCTAGGGTCAGTCTGTCCTATCTGGTGTAATTCTCCTGTCTTATCTGGTGTGCTGTGTGAGTTTAAGTATGCTCCCTCTAATTCTCTCTCCCTCCCCTCCTGGAGGACCTGAGCTGCCTGCGGCTAAGGCACCCTGACCTGTTCAGAGGACGTGCGAGCTTGTCCCAGACCTGCTGTTTTTGACTCTCTCTTTCTCTACCGCAAATCAAATCAAAGTTTATTTGTCACGTGCGCCGAATACAACAGGTGTAGACCTTACAGTGAAATGCTTACTTACAGGCTCTAACCAAAGGTGCGAAAAAAAGAAGAAGGTATGTGTGTGTGTGTGTGTGTGTGTATGTGTGTGTGTGTGTGTAAGTAAAGAAATAAAACAACAGTAAAAATACATTTGACCTGTTGTCTCGACCTCTGAATGCTCGGCTATGAAAAGCCAACTGACATTTACTCCTGAGGTGCTGACCTGTTGCACCCTCTACAACCACGGATTATTATTTGACACTGCTGGTCATCTGTGAACGTTGGAACATCTTGAAGAACAATCTGGCCTTAAATGGCCATGTACTCTTATAATCTCCACCCGGCACAGCCAGAAGAGGAATATATATTTCCATTTCTACATAGTTCATAGTTACATTACACATGCAATAGACACAATAACAATAACAAATGCAGTTGAGTAATGAAGGTACATACCTGCCTGTGTATCAATATGTGTGAACGCTGTGTGTGTGAATGTCAGTACGTAGTCACTACTTACCGGGCAGAGAGTCCAGGATGCTGCTTCAGACACAAACACATTCCCCATGTCCAAACTACCGCTCGTACTAAGGGTTACCCAGTCCTGGCTACCCACCTCCTCTGGCGCTAACCCTTCCAAGGCTAACGCCTCTGTAGCTAGCATCTCACTAGCTAACAATTGACTAGCTAGCCCCTCTCTAGCCAGGTCCTCTCTACTGTAGCTGTCCCCTCCACTGGGGCTATGTCAGCCTGGTCTGTCCTCACACTCTCTGTGGACATGTTATACTCACTACCTACCTACCTACCTACCTACCTCTATCTATCCTCACACTCACTGTGGACATGTGTGTCTCTCTCTCTCTCTCTCTCTCTCTGTCTCTCTCTCTGTCTCTCTCTCTGTGTCTCTCTCTGTGTCTCTCTCTGTGTCTCTCTCTGTGTCTCTCTCTGTGTCTCTCTCTGTGTCTCTCTCTCTGTCTCTCTCTCTCTCTCCATGTTATACTCCCTACCTACCCCTTTCCTTCACTTTTCACTTCCCCTTTTACCTCCCTGTATCTCTCCCTCTAGTCTCTCCCCCTTTGTCACTCACCACGGCAATACCAACCCCCCATCCTCTACCTACCCTGTGTCCCAAATGGGACACCCTATTCTCTATGTAGTGCACAAACTTTGACCAGAGCACCACGGTCAAAAGTGCCCTATTCAAAAGTAGTGCACTAAATAGGAAAAGTGTTTCTGGAAGCCAGTGGTTCGGTATCTAAACGGGTGAGCCAGAAAGACCTGTGTGGTTTTGTAGGGAGGTGGGGTTGTATTGGGGCGACAGCGACACAGGCAGGCAGAACATGTAGTGTAGCAAGAACAATGGAGGCCACCTCAATAGACTTGATTCTGGAGCCACTCGGCTGGTTCCAGCACCATACGTGGTGTGTTCATAATGACCAGCCTGGGAATCCATCGCTCTCTTCCTCTCTCTTCTTCTCTCCCTTTCCTCTTTCTTTTCCTCTTTCACTCTCATCATGTTTCATTCTCTTGGGTCATCTAACGCAGTCTTTCACTCTCATCATGTTTCATTCTCTTGGACCATCTAACTCAGTCTTTCATTCTCACCCCTGTCTGTTTTACTGGAACAGCTCTCCCCCTCTAACCCGCTGGCTGTTCATCCTCTTATTAAATGTCAGACAATGACAAGCCTGAAAGCTGTGTGTGTGTGTGTGTGTGTGTGTATGTGTATGTGTATGTGTATGTGTATGTGTGTGTGTGTGTGTGTCTGTTAGTGTGCGCACGCGCGCGCGTTAGGGTTGAAGATTTTCCTGGTATTTTACAAATGTTCCATCCCGAGAATAAATCACTTTTCTCCCGGGTAACCTGGTATTTCCCTCCAAAACCGGAAGTGTCATTCAAAAGCATTATAATGCATTATAAAGCATATTAATATGTCTGGATTTGATAAAGAGCTTTGATCTAGCCTGATGAGTCGAGCCCTATATTAATGACATTTCATTTTAATTTTATTTCACCTTTTTAACCAGGTAGGCCAGTTGAGAACAAATTCTCATTTACAACTGCGACCTGGCCAAGATAAAGCAAAGCGACAAAAACAACACCGAGTTACACAAACAAACGTAGAGTCAATAAACACAGAAAAATCTATATGCAGTGTGTGCAAATGTAGTACGATTAGGGAGGTAAGGTAATAAATAGGCCATAGTGGCGAAATAATTACAATTTAGCATTAACACTGGAGTGATAGATGTTGCGATGATGATGTGAAAGTAGAGATACTGGGGTGCAAAACTATATAACAATATGGGGATGAGGTAGTTGGGTGGGCTATTTACAGAAGGGCTGTGTACTGGTACAGTGATCGGTAAGCTGCTCTGACAGCTGATGCGTAAAGTTAGGGAGGGAGATATAAGTCTCCAGCTTCAGTGATTTTTGCAGTTCGTTCCAGTCATTGGCAGCAGAGAACTGTAAGGAAAGGCGGACAAAGGAGGAGTTGGCTTTGGAGATGACCAGTGAGATATACCTGCTGGAGCGCGTGCTACGGGTGGGTGTTGCTATGGTGACCAGTGAGCTGAGACAAGGCAGGTCATAACCTGGCAAAGACTTATAGATGACCTGGAGACAGCGGGTTTGGTGACGAGTATGAAGCGAGGGCCAAACAACGAGAGCGTACAGGTCGCAATGGTGGGTAGTATATGGGGCTTTGGTGATAAAACGGATGGCACTGTGATAGACTACATCTAATTTGCTGAGTAGAATGTTGGAGGCTATTTTGTAATTGACATCCCCGAAGTCGAGGATCGGTAGGATGGTCAGTTTTACGAGGGTATGTTTGGCAGCGAAAGGATGCTTTGTTGCGAAATAGGAAGCCGATTCTAGATTTAATTTTGTATTGGAGATGCTTAATGTGAGTCTGGAAGGAGAGTTTACAGTCTAACCAGACACCTCGGTATTTGTAGTTGTCCACATAGTCAGAACCGTCCAGAGTAGTGATGCTAGTCGGGTGGGCTAGCTAATGAACCTAAACCCCGAAAAAGCCAAAAATGATTGGGCCATTATCCAATACATACTGTATATGATAAAGGCTACTGCACATTACACACGACAGAAAAACATAAAAGACCATAGATGTAGCTAGCTATATGTTCTCTTGGGTAAATAAATTAAACTAGCTCCAGTAGGTTAATCTTTTTGAATGTGAACTGTATTGTATTATAACTAGTAAACTGTATTATATGGACTGGAGCAGGACATGCGGCCTACAAAGTTACAGGTATAGGCTAGCAAATGTACATTTTTACATGTAATAGGGCCTATTTGTATAATTAGTAGGCTGATGCCTTTCATAATAGTTCCCCTAATGTTATTAGCCTACCTCCCCTTTCTCTCTTTGTTGCTTCATTCCTTCCTCGTCTTCAACAGTTAAATTAAATGAGTTTCGTTGTCCTCGTCTTCATTAGTCTAATGACATCCTTGAATAATATAAGACTAGATGCACAAGGCTTTCACTTATTTTCACAAAGATTAAATGGTTGTGGGTCTGATTAAATAACTGGTAAATGCAACAAACAACAAAAAAAAGCACAGGTGAGTACATATTGCGCAAGAGACAGAGGCTATACGTTTGAAGCTTATTATGTATATCCCATCATTAATTAGCTCAATTAAAGGCTAATACTACATTGAATTTATTACCTGAAAGAGGTAGGCTAGGATATCTATTTAGAGGGCTATCTATAGGTCTAGAACAGGGTTATCTATTTTGGATTCAATTTGAATGGAGTTCATGGAGAGAAAGACAGAGAGTACTAGCGCGTGCACTAATTCAAAGCAACAATATTTGAGAGATAGACTGTTTTAAAATTCGGCAGCTGCAATTAAAACAATAATAATCTTTACCATTAAAAAAACAAGGTGACCCCCGAAAGCAAGATGGAAATGGGTAAATTAGACATGCATTCGGTCTTTATATTACTGAAAAAAACAAGGTGACCCCCGAAAGCAAGATGGAAATGGGTAAATTAGACATGCATTCGGTCTTTATATTACTGAAAAAAACAAGGTGACCCCCGAAAGCAAGATGGAAATGGGTAAATTAGACATGCATTCGGTCTTTATATTACTGAAAAAAACAAGGTGACCCCCGAAAGCAAGATGGAAATGGGTAAATTAGACATGCATTCGGTCTTTATATTACTGAAAAAAACAAGGTGACCCCCGAAAGCAAGATGGAAATGGGTAAATTAGACATGCATTCGGTCTTTATATTACTGAAAAAAAGTCACAAGAAAAAAAGTTACCATGATGAGGTGATAGGTCTACATGCATTGTGAACTGCTCTCTATATACTGAGATAACACTAGAAGCATCCTCCCTAAGTTTGTTTTACTCACTGCTTTAGCACACTCCGCCAACCCAGATGTCCTAGCCGTGTCTGAATCCTGGCGTAGGAAGGCCACCAAAAATCCAGAAATGTTCATTCCTAACTATAACATTTTCCGACAAGATAGAACTGCCAAAGGGGGCGGAGTTGCAATCTACTGCAGAGATAGCCTGCAGAGATTTGTCATACTATCCAGGCCTGTGCCCAAACAATTCAAGCTTCTACTTCTAAAAATCCACCTTTCCAGAAACAAGTCTCTCACCGTTGCCGCTTGTTATAGACCCCCCTCAGCCCTCAGCCGTGCCCTGGACACCGTATGTGAATTGATCGCCCCCATCTATCTTCAGAGTTTGTACTGCTAGGTGACCTAAACTGGGATATGCTTAACACCCAGACCGTTCTACAATCTAAGCAAGATGCCCTCTATCTAACACACATGATAATGGAAACCTACCAGGTACAATCATAAATCCGTAACCATGGGCACCCTCATAGATATTATCCTGACCAACTTGCCCTCCAAATACACCTCTGCTGTCTTCAACCAGGATCTCAGCGATCACTGCCTCATTGCCTGCGTGCGTAATGGGTCCGCTGTCAAACGACTACCCCTCATCACTGTCAAACGCTCCCTAAAACACTTCAGTGAGCAGGCCTTTCTAATCGACCTGGACTGGGTATCCTGGAAGGATATTGACCTCATCCCATCTGTGGAGGATGCCTGGTTGCTCTTCAAAAGTGCTTTCCTCTCCATCTTAAATAAGCATGCCCTATTAAAAAAATGTAGAACTAAGAACAGATATAGCCCTTGGTTCACCCCAGACTTGACTGCCCTTGACCAGCACAAAAACATGCTGTGGCGTTCTGCAATAGCATTGAATAGCCCAATAAACCAATATACTCAGTCAGTTTGAAAAAGATAGCCTTAGCTTTCCTAACAGAAATTTGTCCATGGAGAATAAAAACACCTCCTCCCAGCTGCTCATTGCACTGAGGCTAGTCAACACTGTCACCACCGATAAATCCGCAATAATCGATAATTTCATGAAGCATTTCTCTACGGCTGGCCATGCTTTCCACCTGGCTACCGCTACCCCGGTCAACAGCCCTGCTGTCAGGCCTCCTCGTTGCGGGCCCCGGACTGGGCACCCTCGCTGCGGGCCCCGGAATGGACAATCTCGCTACGGGCCCCGGACTTGGCACCCTCGCTGCAGGCCCCGGACTTGGCACCCTCGCTGCGGGCCCCGGACTTGGCACCCTCGCTGGAGGCTCCGGACTGGAGGCCGTCGCCGGAGGCTCCGGACTGGAGGTCGTCGTTGGAGGCTTCGTGCCATGACTCCTCACTGGAGGCTTCGTGCCATGGATCATCACTGGAGGCTTCGTGCCATGGATCATCACTGGAGGCTTCGTGCCATGGATCATCACTGGAGGCTTCGTGCCATGGATCATCACTGGAGGCTTCGCGCCATGGATCATCACTGGAGGTTTCGTGCCATGGATCATCACTGGAGGCTTCTTGCCATGGATCATCACTGGAGGCTTCGTGCCATGGATCATCACTGGACTGGAGAGACACACAGGAGGCCTGGTTCTGGGCACAGGCACAGGACTCACTAGGCTGGGGAGACATACAGGAGGCTTGGTTCTGGGCACAGGCACAGGACTCACTAGGCTGGGGAGACATACAGGAGTCTTTGTTCTTGGCGGAGGCACTGGATACACTGGGCCGTGGAGGCGCACTGGAGGTCTCGAGCGTAGAGCCGGCACAACCTGTCCTGGCTGGATGGTTACTTTGGCCCGGCACGTGCGGAGTGCAGGCACAGGACGCACTGGGCTGTGCAGACGCACTGGAGACACAGTGCGCAGAGCCGATGCAGGATATCCTGGGCCGTAGAGACGTACTGGCGGCCAGATGCGCTGAGCCTGCACCCTCCGACCTGACTGGATGCCCACTCTAGCCCTGTTACCATGGAAGGCCATCCCTTTCAGCCAGGATCTCCTCCCATGTCCAGGATCCTTTGCCATCCAGGATGTCATCCCATGTCCAGTCCTCCTTTTTACCACGCTGCTTGGTCCTTTTACGGTGGGAAGTTCTATCACAGACGTCGTACGAATCGGACCAAGGTGCAGCGTAGTGAGCGTACATATTCCTCTTTATTAGAATGTCGCCAACAAAACAATAGACAATACAAAACGACCGCGAATCTTAACAGGGCTATGATGCCTCTAACTAAGTTAACTTCCTACACTGAAAGGAGGGAAAAAGGGTTACCTAAGTATGATTCCCAATCAGAGACAACGATAGACAGCTGTCCCTGATTGAGAACCATACCCGGCCAAAACATAGAAATAAAGAAACATAGAAAACAAAACATAGAATGCCCACCCCACATCACACCCTGACCTAACCAAATAGAGAAATAAACTGGCTCTCTAAGGTCAGGGCGTGACACCTGCGTTCCCCGCAGCAACTCGCCCAAACCCCCCCGCCTCTCCTTCACCCAAATCCAGACAGCTGATGTTCTGAAAGAAATGCAAAATCTGGAAGAGCTGCAAGATTCCTACAAATCAGCTGGGCTAGACAATCTGGAACCTCTCTTTCTAAAATTATCCGCCAAAATTGTTGCAACCCCTATTATTAGCCTATTCAACCTCTCTTTCGTATCGCCTGAGATCCCCAAAGATTGTAAAGCTGCCACGGTCATCCCCCTCTTCAAAGAGGGAGACACTCTAGACCCAAAATGTTATAGACCTATACCCATCCTGCCCTGCCTTTCTAAAACCTTCGAAAGCCAAGTTAATAAACAGATTACCGACCATTTCGAATCCCACCGTTCTCCACTATGCAATCTGGTTTCCGAGCTGGTCATGGGTTCACCTCATCCACGCTCAAGGTCCTAAACGATATCATAACCGCCATCAACAAAAGACAGTAAGTACTGTGCAGCTGTTTTCATCAACCTGGCCAAGGCTTTCAACTCTGTCAATCATCGCATTCTTATCGGCAGACTCAATAGCCTTGACTTCTCAAATGACTGCGTTACCTGGTTCACCAACTACTTCTCAGATAGAGTTCAGTGTGTCTAATCGGAGGGCCTGTTGTCCGGACCTCTGGCAGTCTCTATGGGGGTGCCACAGGGTTCAATTCTCGGTCCGACTCTTTTCTCTGTATATATCAACGCTGTCGCTCTTGCTGATGGTGATTCTCTGATCCACCTCTACGCAGACGACACCATTCTGTATACATCTGGCCCTTCTTTGGACACTGTGCTAACAAATCTCCAAACAAGCTTCAACGCCATACAACACTCCTTCCATGTCCTCCAACTGCTTTTAAATGCTTGTATAACTAAGTGCATGCTCTTCAACCAATTGCTCCCCGTACCCGCCCGCCTGACTAGCATCACTACTCTGGACAGTTCTGACCTAGAATATGTGGACAACTACAAATACCTAGGCTTCTGGTTAGACTGCAAACTCTCCTTTCAGACTCACATTAAAACTTCTTGAGTGTAGGGGGCAGGATTTTTGTTTTTGGCTAAAAAACGTGCCCATTTCAAACCGCCTATTTCTCAGGCCCAGAAACTAGAATACGCATATAAGATTAGGATAGAAAACACTCTAAAGTTTCCTAAACTGTCAAAATATTGTCTGTGAGTATAACATAACTGATATTGCAGCCCGAAAACCTAAGGAAAATCAAACCAGGAAGTGCTGTTTTTCCTGAAAGCTCTCTGTTCCATTGGATGCCTTGCCTCCATTTAAAGGGATATCAACCAGATTCCTTTTCCTATTGCTTCCTCAAGGTGTCAACAGTCTTTAGACATAGTTTCAGGCTTTTAATTTGAAAAATGAGCGAGAAAGATAACATCACGTCAGTGGGTGTTCGCAGAGTTTTGCTTGCGCCACAGAGTGGGGCAGCCATTGTCTCTCCCTCTCCTATTGAAAAAGCGACAGTCCCGGTTGATATATTATAGATTATATATTTTAAAAACAACCTGAGGATTGATTATAAAAAACGTTTGACATGTTTCTGTGGACATTACGGATACTATTTGGAATTTTCGTCTGCGATGAGGTGACGGCTCGAGCCTGTGGATTTCTGAACATAACGCGTCAAACAAACATGGAGGTATTTTGGTATAAAAATTATCTTTATGGAACAAAAGGAACATTTATTGTGTAACTGGGAGTCTCGTGAGTGCAAACATCCGAAGATCATCAAAGGTAAGCGATTTAATCTATTGCTTTTCTGACTTTCGTGACCAAACTACTTGGCTGCTAGTGTTTGTAATATTTTGTCTACTGAGAGAGATGTTCTTACATAAACGCTTGTTATGCTTTCGCCGAAAAGCTGTATTGAAATCTGACACTCCAGGTGGATTAACAACAAGCTAAACTGTGTTTTGCTATATTGCACATGTGATTTCATGAAAATTAAATATGTTTAGTAATTTAATTTGAATTTGGCCCGCTGCAATTCAGCGGGTGTTGATGAAAATGATCCCGCTAACGGGATGGGTGCGTCAAGAAGTTAAGCATCTTCAATCTAAAATTAAATCTAGAATCGGCTTCCTATTTCGCAACAAAGCCTCCTTCACTCATGCTGCTATACCCTCGTAAAACTGACTATCCTACCGATCCTTGACTTCGGCGATGTCATTTACAAAATAGCCTCCAACGCTCTACTCAGCAAACTGGATGCAGTCTATCACAGTGCCATCCGTTTTATCACCAAAGCCCCATATACTACCCACCACTGTGACCTGTATGCTCTCGTTGCTGGCCCTCACTACATATCTGTCGCCAAACCTACTGGCTCCAGGTCATCTATAAGTCTTAGCTAGGTAAAGCCCCGCCTTATGTCAGCTTACTGGTCACCATAGTGGCAGGTAGCCTAGTGGTTAAAGCGTTGGACTAGTAACTGAAAGGTTGCAAGATTGAATCCCTGAACTGACAAGGTAAAAATCTGTCATTCTGCCCCTGAACAATACAGTTAACCCACTTCTCCTAGGCTGTGTTTGAAAATAAGAATTTGTTCTTAACTGACTTGCCTAGTTAAATAAAGGTAAAATAAAACAAATAGCAACACGCTCCAGCAGGTATATTTCACTGGTCATCCCCAAAGCCAACATCTCCTTTGGCCGCCTTTCCTTCCAGTTCTCTGCTGCCAATGACTGGAACAAATTGCAAATATCTCTGAAGCTGGAGACTTATATCTCCCTCTCAAACTTTAAGCATCAGCTGTCAGAGCAGCTTACTGATCACTGTACCTGTACACAGCCCATCTGTAAATAGCACACCCAACTACCTCATCCCCATATTGTTATTTATCCTCTTGCTCTTTTGCACCCCAGTATCTCTACTTGCATATCTATCACTCCAGTGTTAATGCTAAATTGTAATTATTTTGTCTCTATGACCTATTTATTGCCTACCTCCCTCCTCTTCTACATTTGCACACACTGTACATAGATTTTTATGTTTTTATTTTCTATTGTGTTATTGACTGTACGTTTGTTTATGTGTAACTCTCTGTTGCTGTTGTTTTTGTCGCACTGTTTTGCTTTATCTTGGCCAGGTCGCAGTTGTAAATGAGAACTTGTCCTCAACTGGTCTACCTGGCTAAATAAAGGTGAAATAAATAAATAAATAAAAATGGTCTGTCCCCACCCTGAGCGAATATTCATCATGCAGAGGCCGTAGAGAAGCCAGATTTAGACAAATATAATTTAACAGTTCAATTTTAAGCCATGCTGTTCATATAATTAATTTATTATAATTTACTTCTTTTATTTTTTTCTCTCAGTTATTTATCCCGGGAAACGGGAGAGGTTTTGGGCAGTAAATCTCAGTAATTCTCGGTAACCGGGTTCCAACCATTCAACTCCTGTGTGTGTGCCTTTGTGTGTGTATATACGTGCCTGTGTTAGAGGAGGCTGGCGGGAGGAGCTATAGGAAAACGAACTCATTGTAATGGCTGGATAGAATAAATAGAACAGAATCAAGCATGTGGTTTGATGTGTTTGATACCGTTCCTTTTATTCCATAACAGCCATTACAATGAGCCTGTGCCCCTATAGCTCCTCCCACCAGCCTCCTCTGGTGTTTGTATGTGCCTGCTTTTGCTAGTCTGTGCTCCTCACCTTGGTGTGGTTTGGGTCCCGTGCGTTGGGAAGCAGGTGGTTCCAGAAGGGGGCAGCCTTGGCATCGGTGCCCCTGCAGGAGGCCAGCCCTAACCCCGGGGCCAGACGGCTCCTCTTAGAGGTGGAGGGGCCCTCGTCCTCCGAACACGACTCTCCCGTGTCGCTGGATGATAGCAGTTTCTTCTTGGCCGGGCAGGGACCCGAAGAGATCCCACGGAGGCCGCTGGTGCTGGGGGTCTTCTCCACGGAGCTCAGGCCGCTGGCGCTGGGGGTCTTCTCCACGGAGCTCAGGCCGCTGGCGCTGGGGGTCTTCTCCACGGAGCTCAGGCCGCTGGTGCTGGGGGTCTTCTCCACGGAGCTCAGGCCGTTGGTGGAGTTGAAGGCGGCGGCACTGGGATGGGGCGGTGAGGACTCCAGCTTGGCCCCCCACTCCCTACCCTCCCCAGGCTCCTGGGGGTCTGTGGCGGGAGGGAAGCGGTGGGAGAGGGAGCCTGGAGGTCCGAGGGGAGGTCCTCCAGGAGGGCTACGGGTGTCGAATGCCCCAAGGGCCCCACGGGGGCCGTCAGTGCAGCAGTTGGGCTGATTCTGTCCCAATGAGGAGCCACTACTGCAGCCCTCCCCAGACCCTCCAGGATTGCCCAAGGAGCAGGCTGACGCGTTGCCCCCAGGAGGAGACTCTATGCTGGGAAAGGGGCTGCGGGAGCCAGGAGGGCTGTGGGGCTCGACCATGGGGGATGGTTTGGGCGACAGCGGGGCCCACAGGTCCGGGACGGGCCTGTCGTGATTGTGCTGGGCAGGGCGTCGGGCGGGGGTGTGGCCCGGAGAGAGGGGTGCAGGTGGGGGGGATCTAGGCGACAGGCCCCCATCTGAGTCTCTGTGATCCACCATGATGCAGGAGGATACAGGCCCCTGCCCCACCCCTAACCCCATCCCTACCCCCATTCCGACATCCACCCCTACCCCAGGTCCTGACCCTGACAGCACCCCTCCATCCCTTTCCCTGTCGAGGTCCCCAGCCAGGTGGGGCCATTTGTGTGTTAGATGGGAATCCTCTTGAACCCCACCCTGTCCTCTCTTGACCCCCACCCTGTCAGTCCGCTGGACCTGACCCGGCTGGACTTGCCCCGGCTGGGCCTCACTGGTTCTGGGGAGCTCGGAGGCTGAGAACCCCCCCAGCTGGGAGAAGATGGAGAGCTGATAGACCTTCTGGAGACGCAGCTGCTCATGACCAAAGGGCTTGGGAACCACCAACCCCGGTCTCATCACCCCAAGGTCGGGGACCTGTGAGGGGGCCGTGGGAGGAGGCAGGTCCCCATCCTGGGATGGAAGCTCCACAGGAGCCATCTCCTCCTTGCTGCCGCGTGTCAGTTCTACGTGAATGTGCCTCATGGCTGCTTGGGTTCAGAGGTTAGAGGTCTTAAGAGTGTCTGAGAGACTTTGTGCAACAGGAAGTCAAGTAGCAGCAACAGGAAGTTCTAGAAAGTGCAAGGAGGCGGAGATTGACGTTCTACAGTAAGATAGGTCCTATGCTTCCTGTTGTGATGTCATCAGTGTAAACTAGGAAGCAGAGTTGCACAGCACCTGAGGAGAAGCAAAGGTGTAATAATACACATACTAGACACACTTATTGACTTGCAAACAATAACAATAACAAACAGACTTAGAAACTCAGCACACAACTGTTTGCACCAGAATGAAAAAGCTAATTACTCAACTTTTCTCTGAAATCTCTCATAGATATAAATTCATGATTAACATGATGACAATGCTAGTTTCACTCGTGCGACTAGTTGGGGTTTGCCCCACAGTACATAGTAACGCCTCACCTCTGTGCCCGTTCGTTCGATGGTGCCCTCCTGTCCCCTCAGCACCTGGCACAACATCAGGAAGCTGTGCCCACAGACTCCTCTTGCCACGGTTACCTGACTATCACCATAGTTACGAACAGTGCCAGCTAGCACCAGCATCCCCACACAGCCAGACAGTAAGGAGGAAGAGGAAGTGATGGAAGAGATGGATACAGGAACTACCTACCTACCGCCTGGAGAGAGAGAGAGAAAGAAAATATGTGGTGGTGAGGCTATGGATAGAAAGTGACCATCAACACATACTGATGTTATAACAGACTTACTATCGGTTATTATGAGCTATGAGGCTATGGATAGAAAGTGACCATCAACACATACTGATGTTATAACAGACTTACTATCGGTTATTATGAGCTATGAGGCTATGGATAGAAAGTGACCATCAACACATACTGATGTTATAACAGACTTACTATCGGTTATTATGAGCTATGAGGACAGGAGTGTGTAACAATTTATAAGGATAGTGTTAGAATCTTGACAAAGAAGTGCTGGCAGGGAGTAGCCTACTTTGATTGATTGATTGAGTGGCCTACTTACCGAGGGGGCAGGACATCAGTGAGGCGGGAGGGTTCTGAGAGGAAGTACTGATGAACATAAACAGGAACTGACTCTCCTAAAGCACCTGCTGTGATTGGCTGACGACTCGACACGCCCTCCCTGGTCACCTGGACGCAGGGTGAGTCTCAGCGACGGCATCATGACACGGGCATTCCACAGAGAAACCCTGGAGAGACAGAGAGACAAAGAAAGATATTAATTAATCAATTTACCTCAACTGAATCAATATTTCAAAGACAACAGACACAAGTTTACTTATATTACCATTTTAGCTCCTATTTGACCTAATACGGAACAATAAGGCACAGCGGACTGAACCTTGAACCATCTAGACTTTGTGGATCTTGGGACAGGGTACGTGGGGGTGAGAGAGAGGGGGGGGGGGGGGGGGGGGTAAAGATGATGTTCCAAGGAAACATCTCAGAAGGTCAACATGACATGGGCACCCAAATGTCAACACAAATGAGAACACCGGGGCAAGGATTCCAACTAATGCCGGCAAATGGCCTGTGTGCATTCTAATGGACCATACTCCTAGTACATATTCACTTCATGAGAAGAAATTCCCTTAGACCAAGCCCACCTTGTGGGAAAAGAAATTGGCCGTCCCCATTGACACCCACTGAAAAAGAGCCGACTTCTTAGTTGATTTTTTTATAATATAGAAAATCAAAAACCATGCTGAAAAACAGCGGTGTTGAACAATGTATGTAACCAGGTGAAAAATCCCAATCTACGGGCCTCCCGAGTGGCACAGTGGTCTAAGTCACTGCATCGCAGTGCTTGAGACGTCAACTACAGACCTGTAGTTGTAGCCCAGGCTGTGTTGTAGCCGGCTGTGACTGGGAGACCCATGAGTTGGTGCACAATTGGCCCAGCGTTGTCCAGGTTAGGAGAGGGTTTGGAAGGCCAAGATGTCCTTGTCTCATCGTGCTCTAGCGACTCTTTGTGGCGGGGCCGGGCGCATGCACACTGACATCGGTCGCCAGTTGTACGGTGTTTCCTCCGACACATTGGTGCGGCTGGCTTCCGGGTTAAGCGGGCAGTGTGTCAAAAAGCAGTGCGACTTGGCAGGGTCGTGTTTCGGAGGACGCATGTCTCTCAACCTTCTTCTTTCCCGAGACTGTAACAACCAATTGGGGAGAAAAAGGGGTAAAAAGTCACAAAAATAATATCATCCTGATCTACAGTTTGCAATATTTTGCAAATGTATAAAAAAAAAAATACAGAAATACCTTATTTCCATGAGTATTCAGACCCTTTGCTAAGAGCCTCGAAATTGAGCTCCTTGATTGGAGTCCACCTGTGGTAAATTCAATTGATTGGACATGATTTGGAAAGATAGTGCATGTCAGAGCAAAAACCAAGCCACGATGTCAATGGAATTGTCTGTAGCTCTCCGAGACCAGACTGTGTCGAGGCACAGATCTGGGGAAGGGTACCAAAACATGTAGGTCCCCAATAACACAGTGGCCTCCATCATTCTTAAAGGGAAGAAGACTGGAACCACCGAGACTCTTCCTAGAGCTGGCCGCCCGGCCAAACTGAGCAATCGGGGGAGAAGGGCCTTGGTCAGGGAGGTGACCAAGAAACTGATGGTCACTCTGACAGAGCTCCAAAGTTCCTCTGTGGAGATGGGAGAACCTTCCAGAAGGACAACCATTTCTGCACTACTCCACCTATCAGGCCTTTATGGTAGAATGGCCAGAAGGAAGCCACTCCTCAGTAAAATGCACATGACAGTCCGCTTGGAGTTTGCCAAAAAGGCACCTAAAGACCATGAGAAAGAAGATTATCTGGTCTGATGAAACCAAGATTGAACTCTCTGGCCTGAATGCCAAGCGTCACGTCTGGAGGAAACCTGGCATCATCCCTACGGTGAAGCATGGTGGTGGCAGCATCATGCTGTGGGGATGTTTTTCAGGAACTGGGAGACTAGTCAAGATCGAGGGAAAGATGCAGAGAGATCGTTGATGAAAACCTGCTCCAGAGCGCTCAGGGCCAAAATGACCCTTTCTAGTTTCTATCATAGTAATTCACACCCCTCATCTCCCAAAATCCCACTGCCTCCAGTCCAACAGTGATGAAATAACTTCAACTCCAGTAACGTTGCCATGAGCAACCGATGATCCCCCCCCCAGTAATAAATGGAATAATGCAACCTGACGGTTGGATTCCAGCTGAAGAGCTGACCATGACAAGACAGTATAAATAGAACATGAGAGAGAGAGAGAGAGAGAGAGAGAGAGAGAGAGAGAGAGAGAGAGAGAGAGAGAGAGAGACAGAGAGAGGGAGAGAGAGAGAGAGATTGTGAGTGAGTGAGTGAGTGAGAAGAATAAAGCGAGAGATGAGAGTGAGAGAGAGCGAGATGGAGACAGAGACAGAGAAAACACAAAGTTAATTACTTGACACATTGGAAAGAATTGATAAAAAAAACAGAGCACACTAGAATGCTATTTGGCCCTAAACAGAGAGTACACAGTGGCAGAATACCTGACCACTGTGACTGACCCTAAACAGAGAGTACACAGTGGCAGAATACCTGACCACTGTGACTGGCCCTAAACAGAGAGTACACAGTGGCAGAATACCTGACCACTGTGACTGACCCTAAACAGAGAGTACACAGTGGCAGAATACCTGACCACTGTGACTGACCCTAAACAGAGAGTACACAGTGGCAGAATACCTGACCACTGTGACTGGCCCTAAACAGAGAGTACACAGTGGCAGAATACCTGACCACTGTAACTGGCCCTAAACAGAGAGTACACAGTGGCAGAATACCTGACCACTGTAACTGACCCTACCTGACCACTGTGACTGACCCTAAACAGAGAGTACACAGTGGCAGAATACCTGACCACTGTGACTGGCCCTAAACAGAGAGTACACAGTGGCAGAATACCTGACCACTGTGACTGACCCTAAACAGAGAGTACACAGTGGCAGAATACCTGACCACTGTGACTGACCCTAAACAGAGAGTACACAGTGGCAGAATACCTGACCATTGTGACTGGCCCTAAACAGAGAGTACACAGTGGCAGAATACCTGACCACTGTGACTGACCCTAAACAGAGAGTACACAGTGGCAGAATACCTGACCACTTCCTAACCTCCTGCCAAATGGATGACATATTAGAGACACATATTTCCCTCCTATTACACCAGCCCAAAGAATTGGAAAACACATCCAATTTTGATAAACTACAGGAGGTTAGGTTAGCAATATACAGTATGTGACCTGTTGCCACAAGAAAAGGGCAACCAGTGAAGAACAAACACCATTGTAAATAAAACCTATATTTGTGTTTATTTATTTTCCCTTTTGTAATTTAACAATTTACACATTGTTACAACACTGTATATAAACATAATATTACATTTGAAATGTCTTTATTCTTTTGGAATTTTTGTGAGTGTAATGTTTACTGTTCATTTTTTATTGTTTACATCACTTCTGTTTATTATATACTTCACTTGCTTTGGCCATGTTAACATATGTTTCCCATGCCAATAAAGCTCAATAAATTGAATTGAAATTGAATAGAGACAGAGAGAGAGATGGAGAGGTAGAGAATGAGAGAGGGGGAGAGAAACAGGAAGTGTGTGAGAATACAGTGGCTTGCGAAAGTATTCACCCCCCTTGGCATTTTTCCAATTTTGTTGCCTTACAACCTGGAATTAAAATAGAGTTTTTGGGGGGGTTTGTAATCATTTGATTTACACATCATGCCTACCACTTTGAAGATATCAAATCTTTATTGTGAAACAAACAAGAAAGTTGACAAAAAAAAAAACTATTCACCCCCCCCCCCCCCCCCAAAAGTCAATACTTTGTAGAGAAACCTTTTGCAGCAATTACAGCTGCAGGTCTCTTGGGGTATGTCTCTATAAGCTTGGCACATCTAGCCACTGGGATTTTTGCCCATTCTTCAAGGAACAACAGCTCCAGCTCCTTGAAAGTTGGATGGGTTCCGCTGGTGTACAGCAATCTTTAAGTCATACCACAGATTCTCAATTCGATTGAGGTCTGCGCATTGATTATGCCATTCCAAGACGATTAAATGTTTCCCCTTAAACCACTCAAGTGTTGCTTTAGCAGTATGCTTAGGGTCATTGTCCTGCTGGAAGGTGACCCTCCATCCCAGTCTCAAATCTCTGGAAGACTGAAACTGGTTTCCCTCAATAATTTCCCTGTATTTAGTGCCATCCATTATTCCTCCAATTCTGACCAGTTTCCCAGTCCCTGCCAATGAAAAACATCCCCACAGCATGATGCTGCCACCACCATGCTTCACTGTGTGGGTGGTTTTCTCGGGGTGATGAGATGTGTTGGGTTTGTGCCAGACATAGCAATTTCCTTGATGGCCAAAAAGCTACATTTTTGTCTCATCTAACCATATGTTTGAGGACTCGGAGAGATGTAACAGAGAGAGAGAGAGAGAGAGAGAGAGAGAGAGAGAGAGAGAGAGAGAGAGAGAGAGAGAGAGAATGAGAGCGAGAGAGAGAGAATGAGAGAGAGAGAGAGAAAATGAGAGAGAGAGAAAATGAGAGAGAGAGAAAATGAGAGAGAGAGAGAGAGAGAATGAGAGAGAGAGAGAGAATGAGAGAGAGAGAGAGAGAGAGAATGAGAGAGAGAGAGAGAAAATGAGAGAGAGAGAGAGAAAATGAGAGAGAGAGAGAAAATGAGAGAGAGAAAAAATGAGAGAGAGAGAGAGAGAATGAGAGAGAGAGAATGAGAGAGAGAGAGAGAATGAGAGAGAGAATGAGAGAGAGAGAGTGACAGCGAGAATGAGAAAGAGAGAGAGAGAGAGAGACAGCGAGAATGAGAAAGAGAGAGAGAGAGAGAGAGAGAGAGACAATGAGAGAGAGAGAGACAATGAGAGAATGAGAGAGAGAGAGAGAGTGACAGCGAGAATGAGAAAGAGAGAAAGAGAAAGAGAGCGAAAGAGAGAGAGAGAGAGAGAGAGAGAATGAGAGAGAGAGAGAAAATGAGAGAGAGAGAGAAAATGAGAGAGAGAGAAAATGAGAGAGAGAGAAAATGAGAGAGAGAATGAGAGAGAGAGAGAGAATGAGAGAGAGAGAGAGAATGAGAGTGACAGCGAGAATGAGAAAGAGAGAGAGAGAGAGAGAGAGAGAGAGAGAGAGAGAGAGAGAGAGAATGAGAGAGAGAATGAGAGAGAGAATGAGAGAGAGAGATAATGAGAGAATGAGAGAGAGAGAATGAGAGAATGAGAGAGAGAGTGACAGCGAGAATGAGAAAGAGAGAAAGAGAAAGAGAAAAAGAAAGAGAGAAAGAGAAAGAGAGAGAGAGAGAGAGAGAGAGAGACAGAGACAGAGACAGAGAGAGAGAGAGAGAGGAGCGAGAAGCAGAGAGAGAATGTCTGTTGTCTTCATGTAGTGTGTGTGACATCACAGTGAATAAGGTTGGTTTCCAGATGGCTGGGCTGTAGAGTGTAATTTGGTTCTCGAGGTAACATGGTTATAGTGTCCCAAATAACACCCTACTCCTTGTATAATGCACTACTACTGGACCCCTGTGGGCCCTGGTCAAAAGGAGTGCACTATATGGGGAATGTAGTGCCATTAGAGAAGAGTTACAGTACATCAGGGCCCTGCTCTGCCTGTTGACATTACAGGACAGGACGTCTCTCTGAGAGACAAACATCAGGGCCCTGCTCTGCCTGTTGACATTACAGGACAGGACGTCTCTATGAGAGACAAACATCAGGGCCCTGCTCTGCCTGTTGACATTACAGGACAGGACGTCTCTATGAGAGACAAACACACACATATACACTCACACATGTAGTAACACACTGAGTGAATGAGTGAACCTGCTATTTCCTTGACAGCCTGACCAGGTGAATCCAGGGGAAAGCTATGATCCCAAATTGATGTCACTTGTTAAATCCTCTTCAATCAGTGTAGATTAAAGGGAGGAGACGGGTTAAAGAAGGATTTTAAAGCCTTGAGACAATTGAGACATGTGTATGTGTGTCTTTCAGAGGGTGAATGAGCAAGACAAAAGATTGAAGTGCCTTTGAACAGGGTATGGTAGTAGGTGCCAGGCGCACCGGTTTGAGTGTGTCATGAACTGCAACGCTGCTGGGTTTTTCACGCTTTTCCCATGTTTATCAAGAATAGCCCACCACCCAAAGGACATCCAGACAACTTGACACAACTGTGGGAATCATTGGAGTCAACATGGGACTGCATCCCTGTGGAACGCTTTCAAAACCTTGTCGAGTCCAAGCCTCGACGAATTGAGGCTGTTCTGAGGGAAAGGGGGGGGGGGGGGGGGGTGCAACTCAATATTAGGAACATAAATACCCACAAATGCACACCTCCTGAGGCAGAGACAGCCAAGGCAGAGAGAACCAATCCAATGTGACCTCCGTAATGACTCTCTAGTGACATATGTTCTCCCAGAAGTCACACACCATTACTCCTGAGAGCCCTCTGAAGGTAGGACCTACAGTTGTCGTTCGTTTACATGCTAGTCCTGTGAAATCTGTCCTGGACTCGGTTTCCATTTCCATTAGCCCATTCAATCCAAGTCTCTCCTCTACTGACATGTGATCGCAGCTTGTATGTAAAACACAACATACCCATTAATTACAAGCTACAAGTATCGTCTGTATACTGTCAGTGTCATGGAGAACTACGACAGAGCATGTCCACCCCCCCCCCCCCCCCCTCCGCCAGGACAGTCAGCTAATTGGCTCCCGAGTGGCACAGCGGTCTAAGGCACTGCATCCCAGTGGTAGAGGCTTCACTACAGACCCGGGTTTGACCCCGGGCTGTATCACAACCGGCCGTGATTGGGAGTCCCATAGGGCAGCACACAATTGGCCCAGCGTTGTCTGGATTAGAGGAGGGTTTGGCCGTCTTTGTAAATAAGAATTTGTTTTTAACTGACTTGCCTAGTTAAAATAAAGGTTCAATAAACAAATCAAAAATGGCCCCCTATTCTCTGTAGTGCACTACTTTGGACCACATGGCCCATAGAAAATAGGGGAACCACTTGGGACGTAACCTATGTCTGTTCCCCTCCCAGGTTTGGAGGCTAGAAAGGACCTGCTATGTTAGCAAGGACCTGTTTCTAATTACGTTCCGGGCCCCCGACCACCCCCTCAAGAAAAGAAAAATAAATCGTCCCCCGACTGGGGACCCCTGCAGTACAACATCACTTATGCTTATTTTCAGCCTTCTTATTTTTCTGAGTGTCAAGTAACGTTCACTCTACGGACCAGGCCTTGAATAGAGACCCAGACAGGGTGTCTTCAGAACCCTATTTTTGGGACGCAGCCCAAAGAAAATGAAGAGAAAGTATAATACTGTAGTAGCTAAACAAACACAGTGGAGCCGGAAAGGACTACGAGAGAGAGAGAGAGAGAGAGAGAGAGAGAGAGAGAGAGAGAGAGAGATAGAGAGAGAGAGAGAGAGAGGAGAGAGAGAGAGAAGGAGAGAGAGGAGAGAGTGAGAGAGAAGGAGAGAGTGAGAGAGAGAGAGAGAGAGAGAGAGAGAGAGAGAGAGAGAGAGAGAGAGAGAGAGAAGGAGAGAGAGAGAGAGAGCGAGAGAGAGAGAGAGAGAGAGAGAGAAGGAGAGAGAGAGAGAGAGAGAGAGAGAGAGAGAGAAGGAGAGAGAGAGAGAGAGAGAAACTGTCCATTTTTAAAGTCTATAGATTTGGTCTGTATTTGATGAGCTGTCACAAACCAAAGTCTCGTCATAACGGCTGGCTATCACAAGTAGTCTAAATGAACACATTGCTTTAAAAACACAAACACCACAATGTGGACATTCACACTAACAACCTCTTACACAGTCCCAGACAGTAAGTTGTCGGGCATCTTGACAACCCTGACCCACACCCACAACACAGGAAGCTGCTGAGGGCTTATAATAATGGCTGGAATGGAAACCTTGGGTTTGATGTACTTGATACCATTCCACAGATTCCGCTCCAGTCATTACCACCAGGCCGTCCTCCCCAAGTAAGGTGTCACCAAACTTGTGTTACCCACTCCCACCCACACTTCTGACCCAGAAGCAACCTGCCATTTACCTGTTGGGTGGTTAGGGGTCAAGAGGTCAAAGGTGAGGGCCGATATACTTGAGCGTTTGGCCCTCGTTGATACAGATGTAGGATCTTAATTTGAGCCAGTTTTCTACAGCAGGGAAATAATCCTGCAGCAACAGGAAATGTGAATTGTTATGTGAATTGTTATGTGGATTATAATTAATGGGCATTAATGGGCATAGGGGTTGATACATGTTTCGTATTGGGAAAATCAAGCCTGAAATTTCAAAGTGGAAATTACAAACTTCAGAATCTGCAACAGGGGTGATCAAATTAAGATACTGCCTCTGTATATCATCTTTCTAGGCTAACTAATGGCTATGGGGCCTGGTCAAAAGTAGTGCACTATATAGGGAATAGGGCTCTGGTCTATAGTAGTGCACTATATAGGGAATAGGGCTCTGGTCAAAAGTAGTGCACTATATAGGGAATAGGGCTCTGGTCTATAGTAGTGCACTATATAGGGAATAGGGCTCTGGTCTATAGTAGTGCACTATATAGGGAATAGGGTTCTGGTCTATAGTAGTGCACTATATAGGGAATAGGGCTCTGGTCTATAGTAGTGCACTATATAGGGAATAGGGCTCTGGTCTATAGTAGTGCACTATATAGGGAATAGGGCTCTGGTCAAAAGTAGTGCACTATATAGGGAATAGGGCTCTGGTCTATAGTAGTACACTATATAGGGAATAGGGCTCTGGTCTATAGTAGTGCACTATATAGGGAATAGGGTTCTGGTCTATAGTAGTGCACTATATAGGGAATAGGGCTCTGGTCTATAGTAGTGCACTATATAGGGAATAGGGCTCTGGTCTATAGTAGTGCACTATATAGGGAATAGGGCTCTGGTCTATAGTAGTGCACTATATAGGGAATAGGGCTCTGGTCTATAGTAGTGCACTATATAGGGAATAGGGTTCTGGTCTATAGTAGTGCACTATATAGGGAATTGGGTTCTGGTCTATAGTAGTGCACTATATAGGGAATAGGGCTCTGGTCTATAGTAGTGCACTGTATAGGGAATAGGGCTCTGGTCTATAGTAGTGCACTATATAGGGAATAGGGCTCTGGTCTATAGTAGTGCACTATATAGGGAATAGGGTTCTGGTCTATAGTAGTGCACTATATAGGGAATTGGGTTCTGGTCTATAGTAGTGCACTATATAGGGAATAGGGCTCTGGTCTATAGTAGTGCACTATATAGGGAATAGGGCTCTGGTCTATAGTAGTGCACTATATAGGGAATAGGGCTCTGGTCTATAGTAGTGCACTATATAGGGAATAGGGCTCTGGTCTATAGTAGTGCACTATATAGGGAATAGGGTGCCATCTGGGAAGCAACAAACGTCACACTCTCAGGTTGTGTAACCATGGTGATGTTCACGGAATGTTCTTGATGCAATCTCTTGTTAGAGAATCTCTCTCATTAACGTTAAAGGCTTAATCCAGTGCCCAGATTCTCATTGGCTGCTGAATGTGTGTCTCTATAGGTCCATGATCTATAGGTCTAGAATATATAGGTCCAGCAGATAAACACACGCACACACACACGCGCACACACGTGCACGCACACGCACACACAATCAACTGTTGAAGGGATTAGGTTAGTGTGATCCACAGAGTTAGAATGTGTGTCTCTATAAATCCATAATCTATAGGTCTAGAATATATAGGTCCAGCAGATAAACACACGCACACACACACGCGCACACACACACACACACACACACACACACACACACACACACACACACAACTGTTGATGGGATTAGGTTAGTGTGATCCACAGAGTTAGAATGTGACGTCATCGTGTACAGAGGAAGGTCATGTAATGACAGACTACGAACAGAGGGAGTGAGAGAAAACTCTAAGAGATAGAGAGAGAAAAAAAAACAGAGAGAGAAAGAGAGACAAACTACCCACAAAATGAGGTGGAAACTAAGCTGCACTTCCTAACCTCCTGCCAAATGTATGACCATATTAGAGACACATACTTCCCTCAGATTACACAGATCCACAAAGAATTTGGAAACAAACCCAATTTTGATAAACTCCCATATCTACTGGGTGAATTACCACAGTGTGACATCACAGCAGCAAGATTTGTGACCTGTTGCCACAAGAAAAGGGCAACCAGTGAAGAACAAACACCATTGTAAATACAACCCATATTTATGTTTATTTAATTTTCCTTTTGTACTTTAACCATTTGCACATCATTACAACAATATATGTGCATAATATGTCATTCGTAATGTCTTTATTATTTTGGAACTTCTGTGAGTGTAATGTTTACTGTTCATTTTTATTGTTTATTTCACTTTTGTATATTATCTACTTCACTTGCTTTGGCAATGTTATCATATGTCAGCAGCATCCCTATGCCAGCAGCATACCACCCTGCATCCCACTTCTAGCTTACTACTGAAGTTAACCAAGGTTGGTCCCTGGATGGGAGACCAGATGCTGCTGGAAGTGGTGTTGGAGGGACAGTAGGAGGCACTCTTTCCTCTGGTCTAAAAAAATATCCCAATACCCCAGGGCAGTGATTGGGGACACTGCCCTGTGTAGGGTGCTGTCTTCTGGATGTGATGTTAAACGGGTGTCCTGACGCTCTGAGGTCAGTAAAGATCACATAGCACTTATAGTAAGAGTAGGGGTGTTAACCCTGGTGTCCTGGCTAAAGTCCCTAGCTATCCCTCATACCAGCGCAGTCAACTAATCATCCCCAGCTGACAATTGGCTCATTCCTCTCCCCTGTAACTATTCCTCAAGTTGTTGTTATAAATGAGAACATGTTCTCAGTCAACTTACCTGATAAAATAAAAATATGTTTCCCATGCCAATAAAGGCCCTTGAATTGAATTGACAGAGAGAAACAGTATCTGTTTCCCTCTGTTCTTGTGTACACAGTACCAGTCAAAAGTTTGGACACACCTACTCACTCATTATTTGTAATGTTTTCTACATTGTAGAATAATAGTGAAGACATCAATACTATGAAATAACACAATCATGTAGTAACCAAAAAAGTGTTAAACAAATCAAAATATATTTTATATTTGAGATTCTTCAAATTAGGCACCCTTTGCCTTGATGACAGCTTTGCACACTCTTTGCATTCTCTCAACCAGCTTCATGAGGTAGTCACCTGGAATGCATTTCAATTAACAGGTGTGCCTTCTTAAAAGTTAATTTGTGGAATTTTTCAACAGTCTTGAAGGAGTGATCTCAGCTCCAGCTGTCTATATGTTTTATGGAAAAATGGTGTCTCCATAATGACCAGTCTAAATAGCCTACCTACAACTGGTAAAAAGTTGTCACGACGTTGCTCGTCTCTCAGCTGTCTCTGCCTTAGCACTCTCTCAACCAACGGACACACACCTCTCCGGCCCTCTCACTCACTCCACTCCACTCCACTCCACTCCACTCCACTCCACTCCACTCACTCATAGCCTGTCCACTGCCTGATGGTCAGCAGCAGGTCCCAGTGATATACACTACCAGTCAAAAGTTTTAGAACACCTACCAATTCTGGGGGTTTTCTTTGTTTGGACTATTTTCTACATTGTGGAATAATAGTGAAGACATCAAACTATGAAGTAACACATATGGAATCATGTAGTAACCAAAAAAGTGTTAAACAAATCTAAATATATTTAACATTTGGGATTTTTCAAAGTAGACACCCTTTGCCTTGATGACAGCTTTGCACACTCTTGTCATTCTCTCAGCCACCTACACCTGGAATGCTTTTCCAACAGTCTTGAAGGAGTTCCCACATATGCTGAGCACTTGTTGGCTGATTTTCCTTTTCCTTCACTCTGCGGTCCAACTCATCCCAAACCATCTCAATTATGTTGAGGTCGGGTGATTGTGGAGGCCAGGTCATCTGATGCAGCACTCCATCTCTCTCCTTCTTGGTCAAATAGCAGTTACACAGCCTGGAGGTGTATTGGGTCATTGTCCTGTTGAAAAACAGATGATAGTCCCACTAAGCTCAAACCAGATAGGATGGAGTATCACTGCAGAATGCTATGGTAGCCATGCTGGTTAAGCGTGCCTTGAATTCTGAATAAATCACAGAAAATGTCATGAGCTAAGCACCATCACACCTCCTCCTCCATGCTTCACAGTTGGAAACACACATGCAGAGATCATCCGTTCACGTACTCTGCGTCTCACAAAGACACGGCGGTTGGAACCAAAAATCTCAAATTTGGACTCATCAGAACAAAGGACAGATTTACACCAGTCTAATGTCCCTCGCTCATGTAACCAAAAATCACCAATTTGGACCCATCCATCAGAAGAACTAATTTCCCATGGTTTAATGTCATTAGCTCATGTTTCTTGGCCCAAGCAAGTCACTTCTTATTATGGGTGTCCTTTAGTAGTGGTTTCTTTGCAGCAATTCGACCATGAAGGCCTGATTCACGCAGTCTCCTCTGAACAGTTGAAGTTGAGATGTGTCTGTTACTTGAACTCTGTGAAGCATTTATTTTGCTGCAATTTCTGAGACTGTTAACTCTAATGAATGTATCCTCTTCAGCAGAGGTAACTCTGGGTCTTCCTTTCCTGTGTCGGTCCTCATGAGAACCAGTTAACTCTAATGAACGTATCCTCTGCAGCAGAGGTAACTCTGGGTCTTCCTTTCCTTTGGCAGTCCTCATGAGAACCAGTTAACTCTAATGAACGTATCCTCTGCAGCAGAGGTAACTCTGGGTCTTCCATTCCTGTGGTGGTCCTCATGAGAACCAGTTAACTCTAATGAACGTATCCTCTGCAGCAGAGGTAACTCTGGGTCTTCCTTTCCTGTGGCAGTCCTCATGAGAGACAGTTTCATCATAGCGATTGATGGTTTTTGCGACTGCAATTAAAGAAATTTGTCAAAGTTCTTGATATTTTCTCATTGACTGACCTTCATGTCTTAAAGTAATGATGGACTGTCATTTCTTTTTGCTTATTTGAGCTGTTCTTGCAATAATATGGTAAATGCCCAAATAGGGCCATATTCTGTATACCACCCCTACCTTGTCACAACACAACTGACTGGCTCAAATGCATTAAGAAGTTAAGAAATTCCACATATGAACTTTTAACAAGGCACACCTGTTAAAGGAAATGCATTCCAGGTGACTACCTCATGAAGCTGGTTGAGAGAATGCCGAGAGTGTGCAAAGCTGTCATCAAGGCAAAGGGTGCCTAATTTGAAGAGTCTCAAATATATTTAGATTTGTTTAACACTTCTTTGGCTACTACATGATTGCATATGTGTTATTTCACAGTCTTCACTATTATTCTACAATGCAGAAAATAGTAAAAATAAAGAAAAACTGAGTAGGTGTGTCCAAACACTTGACTGGTACTGTGTGTATATATAGAGGTCTATATATATATATATATATATAGGCGATCTTAGCTAAGTCATCAGCTCAGATGGATAGTTGTGAGAATGCTGTTTGTTAGGGTTCTCTTCCTATCTCAAACTACCTTTCTACCTCCCCCTCCCTATCTCTCCCCCCTCTCCCTCTATTTCTACCCCCCCCCTTTCTCCCTCTCTCTCTTCTTCCTCCCCCTTCCTCCTTCCCTCCCCCTCCCACTGTTCGAGGCAATTTTTGGAGCTGCTGAGTGCCAGGCTTCCTGACAACAACACAGACAGACAACAGAAATGGGGATATCAGCTTGTGACACTCAACCTCACAGAGACACAGCCAAGGCACAAGGCACTCACCCTCACAGAGACACAGCCAAGACACTCACCCTCACAGAGACACAGCCAAGGCACACACCCTCACAGAGACACAGCCAAGACACTCACAGTCACAGAGACACAGCCAAGACACTCACAGTCACAGAGACACAGCCAAGACACTCACAGTCACAGAGACACAGCCAAGACACTCACCCTCACAGAGACACAGCCAAGGCACTCACCCTCACAGAGACACAGCCAAGGCACTCACCCTCACAGAGACACAGCCAAGGCACAAGGCACTCACCCTCACAGAGACACAGCCAAGACACTCACCCTCACAGAGACACAGCCAAGGCACACACCCTCACAGAGACACAGCCAAGACACTCACAGTCACAGAGACACAGCCAAGACACTCACAGTCACATAGACACAGCCAAGACACTCACCCTCACAGAGACACAGCCAAGGCACACACCCTCACAGAGACACAGCCAAGGCACTCACCCTCACAGAGACACAGCCAAGGCACTCACCCTCACAGAGACACAGCCAAGGCTTCTCTTTCTTTTCCTCTGCCTTTGTTTTTCCACTTCTCCTTTTTGTTTTTGGGGCGAGCACCTCTGGTGACTGGTGTCTCTCTGCCTTTCAGAGAGTCTAGCCGGTCAGCTTGCCTTCGTTATATCTCTCCCTCTCTCTTCGCTTTCTTTTGCTCTTTCTTCCTCTCTTGGCCTCCTCAACCTGAATAGGGTTTTAAGAGAGAAACGTTGTTCCCAAGTCCAGTGCTCATCAGGCTGTTCTAGTGCTGTGGTTAAGTGGCTCTTTCTACTCCCCTCCCGTCCTGGTATGCCCAACAACACTAACCCTAACCCTCCCTTTCCCTCAGTAACTCTTTAACAGACACATAAACCCTCCCATCCCCACATCTCTTGCTTGCACACACTCTCGCTCTGCTTCCCCCTCTCCTCCACTCTCTCTCGCTCTGCTTCCCCCACTCCTCCACTCTCTCTGCTTCCCCCTCTCCTCCACTCTCTCTCTGCTTCCCACTCTCCTACACTCTCTCTCTGCTTCCCACTCTCCTCCACTCTCTCTCTGCTTCCCACTCTCCTCCACTCTCTCTCTGCTTCCCCCTCTCCTCCACTCTCTCTCTGCTTCCCCCTCTCCTCCACTCTCTCTCTGCTTCCCCCTCTCCTCCACTCTCTCTGCTTCCCCCTCTCCTCCACTCTCTCTGCTTCCCCCTCCTCCACTCTCTCTCTGCTTCCCCCTCTCCTCCACTCTCTCTCTGCTTCCCACTCTCCTCCACTCTCTCTCTGCTTCCCACTCTCCTCCACTCTCTCTCTGCTTCCCACTCTCCTCCACTCTCTCTCTGCTTCCCCCTCTCCTCCACTCTCTCTCTGCTTCCTCCTCTCCTCCACTCTCTCTCTGCTTCCTCCTCTCCTCCACTCTCTCTCTGCTTCCCCCTCCTCCACTCTCTCTCTGCTTCCCCCTCTCCTCCACTCTCTCTCTGCTTCCCACTCTCCTCCACTCTCTCTCTGCTTCCCACTCTCCTCCACTCTCTCTCTGCTTCCCACTCTCCTCCACTCTCTCTCTGCTTCCCCCTCTCCTCCACTCTCTCTCTGCTTCCTCCTCTCCTCCACTCTCTCGCTGCTTCCTCCTCTCCTCCACTCTCGCTGCTTCCTCCTCTCCTCCACTCTCGCTGCTTCCTCCTCTCCTCCACTCTCGCTCTGCTTCCTCCTCTCCTCCACTCTCGCTCTGCTTCCTCCTCTCCTCCACTCTCGCTCTGCTTCCTCCTCTCCTCCACTCTCTCTGCTTCCTCCTCTCCTCCACTCTCTCTGCTTCCCCTTCACTCTCTCTGCTTCCCCCTCTCCTCCACTCTCTCTGCTTCCCCCTCTCCTTCACTCTCTCTCGCTCTGCTTCCCCCTCTCCTCCACTCTCTCTCGCTCTGCTTCCCCCTCTCTCCACTCTCTCTCGCTCTGCTTCCCCCTCTCCTCCACTCTCTCTCGCTCTGCTTCCCCCTCTCCTCCACTCTCTCTCGCTCTGCTTCCCCCTCTCCTCCACTCTCTCTCGCTCTGCTTCCCCCTCTCCTCCACTCTCTCTCGCTCTGCTTCCCCCTCTCCTCCACTCTCTCTCGCTCTGCTTCCCCCTCTCCTCCACTCTCTCTCGCTCTGCTTCCCCCTCTCCTCCACTCTCTCTCGCTCTGCTTCCCCCTCTCCTCCACTCTCTCTCACTCTGCTTCCCCCTCTCCTCCACTCTCTCTCGCTCTGCTTCCCACTCTCCCTTTAGCTCACAGCCCCCCTATCTTTCTTTCTCTCCTTCTCTCTGCCCTCTCTGCTTTTCGTCTCTGTTCCTCCCAGCTGGTAGTTTCAGGCGTGTTCTCTGCTCAGTCAGCACTGAACACATATAGAGAAGGGGGGAGGGGGGCTTCTGATTGGCTGGGGGAGGGGGCTCAGCTGGAGTAGTTGAGAATCTGATTGGCTAGGTGGAGTGCAGGGGAAGCCAAAGCTCCGCCCACCTGCTCAGTCTGTTTTCAGAAGCAGAGAGAGCAGAGAACGCTCTGAAAACAACCTTTCTCTCTGTGTGTGTGTGTGTGTGTGTGTGTAACAAGTGTTTCTATGTATATGGTTGTAATGTGTGTGTATACATAAATGGGAGTGAGTATGTATGTATGTATGTATGAGTATGTAGCTTACTTGTGTGAATGTGTTCAATAGTCACGTTGTTTCTTCCACTATGTGTTGTCACTAAATAGCTCTCACCCAGTTAACATGGTGTTCACTATTACCACACACACACACACACACACACACGCTAACAGGAAGTGAAGCTCCTGTAGTTTAGCTGATAAAGTGTGTTCTCTGTGCCCAAAGATAAGCCCTCTGCTCTGCTGCAGGAGAAAACCCCCAGTGTGTGAGAGGATGGGGGATGGGGGTTATAACACTGGGGTGTATATTTACATTTTCATTCTCTTAGGCACCAGACAGTGTTTATTTACAAATAGTTAGTTAACACACACACACACACACACACACAGTTAGCTTTCCCACAACGGTGTCAATCATCAGTTACTCTAAACCAGAAGCTGTAACATGCTAGTTCATGTTCAGGAAGGTTGAAAGAAGGCATGTGTGAGAGTGTGAGAGTGTGTATGTGGATCAAATCAAATTTTATTTGTCACATGCGCTGAATACAACCGGTGTAGTAGACCTTACAGTGAAATGCTTACTTACAAACCCTTAACCAACAACGCAGTTAAAAAAAAAATACAACAAAAAAAGTAAGAAATAAGAATAACAAATAATTAAAGAGCAGCAGTAAAATAACAATAGTGAGACTATATACAGGGGGTACCGGTACAGAGTCAATGTGGAGGCTATATACAGGGGGTACCGGTACAGAGTCAATGTGGAGGCTATATACAGGGGGTACCGGTACAGAGTCAATGTGGAGGCTATATACAGGGTATTACGGTACAGAGTCAATGTGGAGGCTATATACAGGGGGTACCGGTACAGAGTCAATGTGGAGGCTATATACAGGGGGTACCGGTACAGAGTCAATGTGGAGGCTATATACAGGGGGTACCGGTACAGAGTCAATGTGGAGGCTATATACAGGGGGTACCGGTACAGAGTCAATGTGGAGGCTATATACAGGGGGTACCGGTACAGAGTCAATGTGGAGGCTATATACAGGGGGTACCGGTACAGAGTCAATGTGGAGGCTATATACAGGGGGTACCGGTACAGAGTCAATGTGGAGGCTATATACAGGGGGTACCGGTACAGAGTCAATGTGGAGGCTATATACAGGGGGTACCGGTACAGAGTCAAAGTGGAGGCTATATACAGGGGGTACCGGTACAGAGTCAATGTGGAGGCTATATACAGGGGGTACCGGTACAGAGTCAATGTGGAGGCTATATACAGGGGGTACCGGTACAGAGTCAATGTGGAGGCTATATACAGGGGGTACCGGTACAGAGTCAATGTGGAGGCTATATACAGGGGGTACCGGTACAGAGTCAATGTGGAGGCTATATACAGGGGGTACCGGTACAGAGTCAATGTGGAGGCTATATACAGGGGGTACCGGTACAGAGTCAATGTGGAGGCTATATACAGGGGGTACCGGTACAGAGTCAAAGTGGAGGCTATATACAGGGGGTACCGGTACAGAGTCAATGTGGAGGCTATATACAGGGGGTACCGGTACAGAGTCAATGTGGAGGCTATATACAGGGGGTACCGGTACAGAGTCAATGTGGAGGCTATATACAGGGGGTACCGGTACAGAGTCAATGTGGAGGCTATATACAGGGGGTACCGGTACAGAGTCAATGTGGAGGCTATATACAGGGGGTACCGGTACAGAGTCAATGTGGAGGCTATATACAGGGGGTACCGGTACAGAGTCAAAGTGGAGGCTATATACAGGGGGTACCGGTACAGAGTCAATGTGGAGGCTATATACAGGGGGTACCGGTACAGAGTCAATGTGGAGGCTATATACAGGGGGTACCGGTACAGAGTCAATGTGGAGGCTATATACAGGGGGTACCGGTACAGAGTCAATGTGGAGGCTATATACAGGGGGTACCGGTACAGAGTCAATGTGGAGGCTATATACAGGGGGTACCGGTACAGAGTCAATGTGGAGGCTATATACAGGGGGTACCGGTACAGAGTCAATGTGGAGGCTATATACAGGGGGTACCGGTACAGAGTCAAAGTGGAGGCTATATACAGGGGGTACCGGTACAGAGTCAATGTGGAGGCTATATACAGGGGGTACCGGTACAGAGTCAATGTGGAGGCTATATACAGGGGGTACCGGTACAGAGTCAATGTGGAGGCTATATACAGGGGGTACCGGTACAGAGTCAATGTGGAGGCTATATACAGGGGGTACCGGTACAGAGTCAATGTGGAGGCTATATACAGGGGGTACCGGTACAGAGTCAATGTGGAGGCTATATACAGGGGGTACCGGTACAGAGTCAATGTGGAGGCTATATACAGGGGGTACCGGTACAGAGTCAATGTGGAGGCTATATACAGGGGGTACCGGTACAGAGTCAATGTGGAGGCTATATACAGGGGGTACCGGTACAGAGTCAATGTGGAGGCTATATACAGGAGGTACCGGTACAGAGTCAATGTGGAGGCTATATACAGGAGGTACCGGTACAGAGTCAATGTGGAGGCTATATACAGGAGGTACCGGTACAGAGTCAATGTGGAGGCTATATACAGGAGGTACCGGTACAGAGTCAATGTGGAGGCTATATACAGGGGGTACCGGTACAGAGTCAATGTGGAGGCTATATACAGGAGGTACCGGTACAGAGTCAATGTGGAGGCTATATACAGGAGGTACCGGTACAGAGTCAATGTGGAGGCTATATACAGGGGGTACCGGTACAGAGTCAATGTGGAGGCTATACACAGGGGGTACCGGTACAGAGTCAATGTGGAGGCTATATACAGGGGGTACCGGTACAGAGTCAATGTGGAGGCTATATACAGGGGGTACCGGTACAGAGTCAATGTGGAGACTATATACAGGAGGTACCGGTACAGAGTCAATGTGGAGGCTATATACAGGGGGTACCGGTACAGAGTCAATGTGGAGGCTATATACAGGGGGTACCGGTACAGAGTCAATGTGGAGGCTATATACAGGGGGTACCGGTACAGAGTCAATGTGGAGGCTATATACAGGGGGTACCGGTACAGAGTCAATGTGGAGGCTATATACAGGTGGTACCGGTACAGAGTCAATGTGGAGGCTATATACAGGGGGTACCGGTACAGAGTCAATGTGGAGGCTATATACAGGAGGTACCGGTACAGAGTCAATGTGGAGGCTATATACAGGAGGTACCGGTACAGAGTCAATGTGGAGGTTATATACAGGGGGTACCGGTACAGAGTCAATGTGGAGGCTATATACAGGAGGTACCGGTACAGAGTCAATGTGGAGGCTATATACAGGAGGTACCGGTACAGAGTCAATGTGGAGGCTATATACAGGGGGTACCGGTACAGAGTCAATGTGGAGGCTATATACAGGAGGTACCGGTACAGAGTCAATGTGGAGGCTATATACAGGAGGTACCGGTACAGAGTCAATGTGGAGGCTATATACAGGGGGTACCGGTACAGAGTCAATGTGGAGGCTATACACAGGGGGTACCGGTACAGAGTCAATGTGGAGGCTATATACAGGGGGTACCGGTACAGAGTCAATGTGGAGGCTATATACAGGGGGTACCGGTACAGAGTCAATGTGGAGGCTATATACAGGGGGTACCGGTACAGAGTCAAAGTGGAGGCTATATACAGGGGGTACCGGTACAGAGTCAATGTGGAGGCTATATACAGGGGGTACCGGTACAGAGTCAATGTGGAGGCTATATACAGGGGGTACCGGTACAGAGTCAATGTGGAGGCTATATACAGGGGGTACCGGTACTGAGTCAATGTGGAGGCTATATACAGGGGGTACCGGTACAGAGTCAATGTGGAGGCTATATACAGGGGGTACCGGTACAGAGTCAATGTGGAGGCTATATACAGGAGGTACCGGTACAGAGTCAATGTGGAGGCTATATACAGGGGGTACCGGTACAGAGTCAATGTGGAGGCTATATACAGGGGGTACCGGTACAGAGTCAATGTGGTGGTTATATACAGGGGGTACCGGTACAGAGTCAATGTGGAGGCTATATACAGGGGGTACCAGTACAGAGTCAATGTGGAGACTATATACAGGGGGTACCGGTACAGAGTCAATGTGGAGACTATATACAGGGGGTACCGGTACAGAGTCAATGTGGAGGCTATATACAGGGGGTACTGGTACAGAGTCAATGTGGAGGCTATATACAGGGGGTACCAGTACAGAGTCAATGTGGAGGCTATATACAGGGGGTACCAGTACAGAGTCAATGTGGAGACTATATACAGGAGGTACCGGTACAGAGTCAATGTGGAGGCTATATACAGGGGGTACCGGTACAGAGTCAATGTGGAGGCTATATACAGGGGGTACCGGTACAGAGTCAATGTGGAGGCTATATACAGGGGGTACCGGTACAGAGTCAATGTGGAGGCTATATACAGGGGGTACCGGTACAGAGTCAATGTGGAGGCTATATACAGGGTGTACCGGTACAGAGTCAATGTGGAGGCTATATACAGGGGGTACCGGTACAGAGTCAATGTGGAGGCTTTATACAGGGGGTACCGGTACAGAGTCAATGTGGAGGCTATATACAGGGGGTACCGGTACAGAGTCAATGTGGAGGCTATATACAGGGGGTACCGGTACAGAGTCAATGTGGAGGCTATATACAGGGGGTACCGGTACAGAGTCAATGTGGAGGCTATATACAGGGGGTACCGGTACAGAGTCAATGTGGAGGCTATATACAGGGGGTACCGGTACAGAGTCAATGTGGAGGCTATATACAGGGCATTACGGTACAGAGTCAATGTGGAGGCTATTTACAGGGGGTTCTGGTACAGAGTCAATGTGGAGACTATATACAGGGGGGTACCAGTACAGAGTCAATGTGGAGGCTATATACAGGGGGTACCGGTACAGAGTCAATGTGGAGACTATATACAGGGGGTACCGGTACAGAGTCAATGTGGAGACTATATACAGGGGGTACCGGTACAGAGTCAATGTGGAGGCTTTATACAGGGGGTACCGGTACAGAGTCAATGTGGAGGCTATATACAGGGGGTACCGGTACAGAGTCAATGTGGAGGCTATATACAGGGCATTACGGTACAGAGTCAATGTGGAGGCTATATACAGGGGGTTCTGGTACAGAGTCAATGTGGAGGCTATATACAGGGGGTACCGGTACAGAGTCAATGTGGAGACTATATACAGGGGGGTACCAGTACAGAGTCAATGTGGAGGCTATATACAGGGGGTACCGGTACAGAGTCAATGTGGAGGCTATATACAGGGTGTTACGGTACAGAGTCAATGTGGAGGCTATATACAGGGGGGTACCAGTACAGAGTCAATGTGGAGGCTATATACAGGGGGTACCGGTACAGAGTCAATGTGGAGGCTATATACAGGGGGGTACCGGTACAGAGTCAATGTGGAGGCTATATACAGGGGGTACCATTACAGAGTCAAAGTGGAGGCTATATACAGGGGGTACCAGTACAGAGTCAATGTGGAGGCTATATACAGGGGGTACCAGTACAGAGTCAATGTGGAGACTATATACAGGGGGTACCGGTACAGAGTCAATGTGGAGGCTATATACAGGGGGTACCGGTACAGAGTCAATGTGGAGGCTATATACAGGGGGTACCGGTACAGAGTCAAAGTGGAGGCTATATACAGGGGGTACCGGTACAGAGTCAATGTGGAGGCTATATACAGGGGGTACCGGTACTGAGTCAATGTGGAGGCTATATACAGGGGGTACCGGTACAGAGTCAATGTGGAAGCTATATACAGGGGGTACCGGTACTGAGTCAATATGGAGGCTATATACAGGGGGTACCGGTACAGAGTCAATGTGGAGGCTATATACAGGGGGTACCAGTACAGAGTCAATGTGGAGGCTATATACAGGGGGTACCGGTACTGAGTCAATATGGAGGCTATATACAGGGGGTACCAGTACAGAGTCAATGTGGAGGCTATATACAGGGGGTACCGGTACAGAGTCAATGTGGAGGCTATATACAGGGGGTACCGGTACAGAGTCAATGTGGAGGATATATACAGGGGGTACCAGTACAGAGTCAATGTGGAGGTTATATACAGGGGGTACCGGTACAGAGTCAATGTGGAGACTATATACAGGGGGTACCGGTACAGAGTCAATGTGGAGGCTATATACAGGGGGTACCGGTACAGAGTCAATGTGGAGGCTATTTACAGGGGGTACCGGTACAGAGTCAATGTGGAGGCTATATACAGGGGGTACCGGTACTGAGTCATTGTGGAGGCTATATACAGGGGGTACCGGTACAGAGTCAATGTGGAGGTTATATACAGGGGGTACCGGTACAGAGTCAATGTGGAGACTATATACAGGGAGGTACCAGTACAGAGTCAATGTGGAGGCTATATATAGGGGGTACCAGTACAGAGTCAATGTGGAGGTTATATACAGGGGGTACCGGTACAGAGTCAATGTGGAGGTTATATACAGAGGGTACCGGTACAGAGTCAATGTGGAGACTATATACAGGGGGTACCAGTACAGAGTCAATGTGGAGGTTATATACAGGGGGTACCGGTACAGAGTCAATGTGGAGGTTATATACAGGGGGTACCGGTACAGAGTCAATGTGGAGACTATATACAGGGAGGTACCGGTACAGAGTCAATGTGGAGGCTATATACAGGGGGTACCGGTACAGAGTCAAAGTGGAGGCTATATACAGGGGGTACCGGTACAGAGTCAATGTGGAGGCTATATACAGGGGGTACCGGTACAGAGTCAATGTGGAGGTTATATACAGGGGGTACCGGTACAGAGTCAATGTGGAGGCTATATACAGGGAGGTACCGGTACAGAGTCAAAGTGGAGGCTATATACAGGGGGTACCGGTACAGAGTCAATGTGGAGGCTATATACAGGGGGTACCGGTACAGAGTCAATGTGGAGGTTATATACAGGGGGTACCGGTACAGAGTCAATGTGGAGGCTATATTTTTTTATTATTTTATTTCACCTTTATTTAACCAGGTAGGCTAGTTGAGAACACCTTTATTTAACCAGGTAGGCTAGTTGAGAACACCTTTATTTAACCAGGTAGGCTAGTTGAGAACACCTTTATTTAACCAGGTAGGCTAGTTGAGAACACCTTTATTTAACCAGGTAGGCTAGTTGAGAACACCTTTATTTAACCAGGTAGGCTAGTTGAGAACACCTTTATTTAACCAGGTAGGCCAGTTGAGAACACCTTTATTTAACCAGGTAGGCTAGTTGAGAACAAGTTCTCATTTGCAACTGCGACCTGGCCAAAACAAAGCATAGCAGTGTGAACAGACCACACAGAGTTACACATGGAGTAAACAATTAACAAGTCAATAACACAGTAGAAATAAAAGGGGAGTCTATATACATTGTGTGCAAAAGGCATGAGGAGGTAGGCGAATAATTACAATTTCGCAGATTAACACTGGAGTAATAAATGATCAGATGGTCATGTACAGGTAGAGATATTGGTGTGCAAAAGAGCATAAAAGTAAATAAATAAAAACAGTATGGGGATGAGGTAGGTAAATTGGGTGGGCTATTTACCGATAGACTATGTACAGCTGCAGCGATCGTTTAGCTGCTCAGATAGCAGATGTTTGAAGTTGGTGAGGGAGATAAAAGTCTCCAACTTCAGCGATTTTTGCAATTGGTTGGAAGCCGAGGTTGGAGTAGCCAGGAGGAAGGCATGGCCAGCCGTTGAGAAATGCTTGTTGAAGTTTGGTGCTCATGGATTAGGGGGTACCTGTATAGAGTCAATGTGCCGGTTAGTTGAGGTAATATGTACATGTAGGTAGAGTTAAAAAAGTGACTATGCAAAGATAATAACAGAGAGTAGCAGCAGCATAAAAGAGGGTGGTGGGGGTGGGGGGGGGGGGGGGGCAATGCAAATAGTCTGGGTAGCCATTTGAATAGATGTTCAGGAGTCTAATGGCTTGGCGGTAGAAGCTGTTTAGAAGCCTCTTGGACCTAGACTTGGCGCTCCGGAATCACTTGCCGTGCGGTAGCAGAGAGAACAGTCTATGACTAGGGTGGCTGGAGTCTTTGACAATTTTTAGGGCCTTCCTCTTACACCACCTGGTACAGAGGTCCTAGATGGCAGGAAGCTTGGTCCCGGTGATGTACTGGGCCGTACGCACTGCCCTCTGTAGCGCCTTGCAGTCGGAGGCTGAGCAGTTGCCATACCAGGCAGTGATGCAACCCGTCCGAATGATCTTGATGGTGCAGCTATAGAACCTTTTGAGGATCTGAGGACCCATGACCAAGTCTCCTGAGGGGAATAGGTTTTGTTGTGCCCTCTTCACGACTGTCTTGGTGTGCTTGGACCATGTTACTTTACTGGTGATGTGGATGCCAAGGAACTTGAAGCTTTCAACCTGCTCCACTACAGCCACGTTGATGAGAATGGGAGAGTGGTCGGTCCTCCTTTTCCTGTAGTCCACAGTCATCTCCTTTGACTTGATCACGTTGAGCGAGAGGTTGTTGTCCTTGCACCACACGGTCAGGTCTCTGACCTCCTATAGGCTGTCGGTGATCAGGCCTACCACTGTGTCATCAGCAAACTTAATGATGGTGTTGGAGTTGCGCCTTGCCGTGCAGTCATGAGTGAACAGGGAGTACAGGATGTGGCTGAGCATGCACCCCTGAGGGGCACCCGTGTTAGGATCAGCGTGGCGGATGTGTTGTTACCTACCCTTACCACCTGGGGGCGGCCCATCACGAAGTCCAGGATCCAGTTGCAGAGGGAGGTGTTTAGTCCCAGGATCCTTAGCTTAGTGATGAGCTTTGAGGTCACTCTGGTGTTGAACGCTGAGCTGTAGTCAATGAATAGCATTCTCACATAGGTGTTCCTTTTTTCCATGTGGGAAAGGGCAGTGTGGAGTGCAATAGAGATTGCTTCATCTGTGGATCTGTTGGGGCGGTATGCAAATTGGAGTGGGTCTAGAGTTTCTGGGATAATGGTGTTGATGTGAACCATGACCAGCCTTTCAAAGCATTTCATGGCTATAGACGTGAGAGCTACGGGTCGGTAGTCATTTAGGCAAGTTACCTTAGTGTTCTTGGGCACAGGGATTATGGTGGTCTGCTTGAAACATGTTGGTATTACAGACTCAGACAGGGAGAGGTTGAAAATGTCAGTGAAGACACTTGCCAGTTGGTCAGCGCATGCTCAGAGTACACGTCCTGGTAATCCGTCTGGCCCTGCGGCCTTGTGAAGGTTGACCTGTTTGAAGGTCTTACTAACGTCGGCTGCGGAAAGCTTGATTCCACAGTCATCCGAAACAGCTGATTCTCTCATGCATGTTTCAGTGTTACTTGCCTCGAAGCGAGCACAGAAGTTATTTAGCTCGTTTGGTAGGCTCGTGTCACTGGGCAGCTCTCGGCTGTGCTTCCCTTTGTAGTCTGTAATGTTTTGCCCTGCCACATCCGACGAGCTTCGGAGCAATGTTGACCTGTTTAAAGGTCTTACTCACATCGGCTGTGGTGAGCGTGATCACACAGTCTTCTGGAACAGCTGGTACTCTCATGCATGTTTCAGTGTTATTTGCCTCAAAGCAAGCATAGAAGTAGTTTAGCTCGTCTGGTAGGCTCGTGTCACTCGGCTGTGCTTCCCTTTGTAGTTTGTACTTGTTTGCAAGCCCTGCCATTTCCGATGAGTGTCAGAGCCGTGTAGTACGATTTGATCTTAGTCCTGTATTGACGCTTTGCCTGTTTGATGGTTTGTCGCAGGGCATAGCGGGATTTCTTTTAAGCTTCCGGGTTAGAGTCCCGCTCCTTGAAAGCGGCGGCTCTACCATTTAGCTCAGTGCAAATGTTGCCATGGCTTCTGGTTGGGGCATGTACGTACAGTCACTGTGGGGACGACGTCCTCGATACACTCATTGATAAAGCTAGTGACTGATGTGGTGTACTCCTCAATGCCATCGAAAGAATCCCAGCACATATTCCAGTCTGTGCTAGCAAAGCAGTCCTGTAGTTTAGCATCTGCTTCATCTTACCACTTTTTATATACCGAGTCACTAGTGCTTCCTCCTGCTTTAATTTTAGCTTGTAAGCAGGAATCAGGAGGATAGAACTATGGTCAGATTTGCCAAATGGAGGGCGAGGGAGAGCTTTGAACACATCTCTGTGTATGGAGTAAAGGTGGTCTAGAAATTTTTTTCCCTCTGGTTGCACATTTAACATGCTGAAATTAGGTAAAATGGATTTAAGTTTCCCTGCATTACAGTCCCCGGCCACTACGAGTGCCGACTCCATATGATCGTTTTTCTGTTTGCTTATGGTGGTATACAGCTCATTGAGTATGGTTTTAGTGCCAGCATCGGTCTGTGGTGATATGTAGACAGCTACGAAAAATACAGATGAAAACTCTAGGTGGATAGTGTGGTCTACAACTTATCATGAGATACTCTACCTCAGGCGGGCAAAACTTTGAGACTTCCTTAGATATCGTGCACCAGCTGTTGCTCATGCATAGGCCCCCGCCCCGTGTCTTTCCAGAGGCTGCTGTTCTGTGCTGCCAATGGAGTGTATAACCCGCCAGCTGTATGTTCTTAATGTCGTCGTTCGGCCACGACTCTGTGAAATATAAGATATTACAGTTTTTAATATCCCGTTACTAGGTTATAAGTGCTTTGAGTTCGTCCCATTTATTTTCCTGCGATTGAATATTAGCTAGCAGGACGGAAGACAAAGGCAGATTAGCCACTCGTCACCTGATCCTCACAAGGCACCTGGATCTTTTTTTGAAAAAACTAACAAAATAGCACGTTGGATAAGAGCCAATAAGACGGCAGCCCTCCCCTCCGGCGTCATCATGTGTGTGTGTGTGTATGTGTGTGTATGTATGTGTGTGTGTGTATGTACACTACCATTCAAAAGTTTGGGGTCACTTAGAAATGTCCCTGTTTTTGAAAGAAAGGCACATTTATTGTCCATTAAAATAACATCAGATTGATCAGAAATACAGTGTAGACATTGTTAATGTTGTAAATGACTATTGTAGTTGGAAACTGCAGATTTTTTTTATGGAATATCTACATAGGCGTACAGAGTCCCGTTATCAGCAACCATCACTCCTGTGTTCCAATGGCACATTGTGTTAGCTAATCCTAGTTTATCATTTTAAAAGGCTAATTGATCATTAGAAAACCCTTTTGCAATTATGTTAGCACAGCTGAAAACTGTTGCTCTGATTAAAAAAGCAACAGAATTGGCCTTCTTTAGACTAGTTGAGCATATGGAGCATCAGTATTTGTGGGTTCGATTACAGGCTCAAAATGGCTAGAAACAAATAACTTTGTTCTGAAACTCGTCAGTCTATTCTTGTTCTGAGAAATGAAGGCTATTCAATGCGAGAAATTGCCAAGAAACTGAAGATCTCGTAAAATGCTGTATACTACTCTCCTTCACAGAACAGCGCAAACTGGCTCTAACCAGAATAGAAAAAGAGGAGTGGGAAGCCCCAGTGCACAACTGAGCAAGAGGACAAGTATATTAGAGTGTCTAGTTTGAGAAACAGATGCCTCACAAGTCCTCAACTGGCAGCTTCGTTAAATAATATCTGCAAAACACCAGTTTCAATGTCAACAGTGTGGAGACGACTCCGGGATGCTGGCCTTCTAGTTCGTACTGTGAGACGCCTAAGACAGCGCTACAGGGAGACCAGATGGAGAGCTTATCGTCCTCGCAGTGGCAGACCACGTGTAACAACAACTGCACAGGATCGGTACATCCGAACATCACACCTGCGGGACAGGCACAGGATGGAAACAACAACTGCCCGAGTTACACCAGGAACGCACAATCCATCCATCATTGCTCAAACTGTCTGCAATAAGCTGAGAGAGGCTGGACTGAGGGTTTGTAGGCCTGTTGTAAGGCAGGTCCTCACCAGACATCACCGGCAACAACGTCGCCTATGGGCACAAACCCATCGTCACTGGACCAGACAGGACTAGCGAATAGTACTCTTCACTGACAAGTTGCAGTTTTGTCTCACCAGGGGTGATGGTCGGATTTGTGTTTATCATCAAAGCAATGAGCGTTACACTGAGGCCTGTACTCTGGAGCGGGATCGATTTGGAGGTGGAGGGTCCATCATGGTCTGGGGCAGTGTGTCACAGCATCATCGGACTGAGTTTGTTGTCATTGCAGGCAATTTCAATGCTGTGCCTTACAGGGAAGACATCCTCCTGCCTCATGTGGTACCCTTCCTGCAGGCTCATCCTGACATGACCCTCCAGCATGACAAT
This sequence comes from Oncorhynchus mykiss, assembly GCF_057628025.1. Classification (NCBI taxonomy): domain Eukaryota; kingdom Metazoa; phylum Chordata; class Actinopteri; order Salmoniformes; family Salmonidae; genus Oncorhynchus; species Oncorhynchus mykiss. The sequence continues at coordinate 79,669,511 of NC_143032.1, forward strand.
GCCACCAGACATACTGCTCGTTCTGTGCGTGATTTCCTGCAAGACAGGAATGTCAGTGTTCTGCCATGGCCAGCGAAGAGCCCGGATCTCAATCCCATTGAGCACGTCTGGGATCTGTTGGATCGGAGGGTGAGGGCTAGGGCCATTCCCCCCAGAAATGTCTGGGACCTGTTGGATCGGAGGGTGAGGGCTAGGGCCATTCCCCCCAGAAATGTCCGGGGACCTGCAGGTGCCTTGGTGGAAGAGTGGGGTAACATCTCACAGCAAGAACTGGCAAATCTGGAGCAGTCCATGTGGAGGAGATGCACTGCAGTACTTAATGCAGCTGGTGGCCACACCAGATACCAACTGATCAGTCAGATACTGACTGTTACTTTATATTTTGACCCCCCCCCCCCCCCCCTTTGTTCAGGGACACATTATTCCATTTGTTAGTCACATGTCTGTGTGTTCATACAAATATTTACACATGTTAAGTTTGCTGAAAATAAACACAGTTCACAGTGAGAGGATGTTTTTTGTTGTTGCTGAGTTTATGTATGTATGTATGTATGTATGTATGCATGTATGTATGTACAGTTGAAGTCGGAAGTTTACATACACTTGTTGGAGTCATTAAATCTCATTTTTCAACCACTCCATACATTTCTTGTTAACAAACTATAGTTTTGGCAAGTCGGTTAGGACATCCACTTTGTGCATGACACAAGTAATTTTTCCAACAATTGTTTACAGACAGATTATTTCACTTATAATTGACTGTATCACAATTCCAGTGGGTCAGAAGTTTACATACACTAAGTTGACTGTGCCTTTAAACAGCTTGGAAAATTCCAGAAAATGATGTCATGACTTTAGAAGATTCTGATAGGCTAATTTACATAATTTGAGTCAAATGAAGGTGTACCTGTGGATGCATTTCAAGCCTGCCTTCAAACCTAGTGCCTCTGTGCTTGACATCATGGGAAAATCAAAAGAAATCAGCCAAGACCTCAGAAAAAAAATTACAGACCTCCACAACTCTGGTTCATCCTTGGGAGCAATTTCCAAATGCCTGACGGTGGCACGTTCATCTGTACCACCAATAGTACGCAAGTATAAACACCATGTGACCACGCAGCCGTCATACCACTCAGGAAGGAGATGCGTTCTGTCTCCTAGAGATGAACGTACTTTGCTTCAAAAAGTGCAAATCAATCCCAGAACAACAGCAAAGGACCTTGTGAAGATGCTGGAGGAAACAGGTACAAAAGTATCTATATCCACAGTAAAACGAGTCCTATATCAACATAACCTGAAAGGCCACTCAGCAAGGAAGAAGCCACTGCTCCAAAACCGCCATAAAAAAAGCCAGACTACGGTTTGCAACTGCACATGGGGACAAAGATCGTACTTTTTGGAGAAATATCCTCTGGTCTGATGAAACAAAAATAGAACAGTTTGGCCATAATGACCATCGTTATATGTGGTGCACTTCACAAAATAGATGGCATCTTGAGGACAGAAAATGATGTGGATATATTGAAGCAACATCTCAAGACATCAGTCACGAAGTTAAAACTTGGTCACAAATGGGTCTTCCAAATGGACAGTGACCTCAAGCATACTTCCAAAGTTGTTGCAAATGGCTTAAGGACAACAAATTCAAGGTATTGTAGTGGCCATCACAAAGCCCTGACCTCAATCCTATAGAAATATTTTGGGCAGAACTGAAAAAGTGTGTGCGAGCAAGGAGGCCTACAAACCTGACTCAGTTACACCAGCTCTTTCAGGAGGAATGGGCCAAAATTCACCCAACTTATGATGGGAAGCTTGTGGAAGGCTAGGTTTGACCCAAGTTAAACAATTGAAAGGCAATGCTACCAAATACTAATTGTGTGTATGTAAACTTCTGACCCACTGGGAATGTGATGAAAGAAATAAAAGCAGAAATTATTCTCTCTACTATTATTGTGGCATTTCACATTCTTAAAATAAAGTGGTGATCCTAACTGACCTACGACAAGGAATTTTTTACTTGGATGAAATATCAGCAATTGTTAAAAAACTGAGTTTAAATGTATTTGGCTAAGGTGTATGTAAACTTCCGACTTCAACTGTATGTATGTGTGTAGAGGAAGGAACGTGCTGAATTAATAGTAGCTTGCAAAACAGTGGCTGTAAGTTCTTGAAACGGCTTGTTATGTGTACATAGAAAGGAAGCGATGGTGTGTATGTCTTACAAAACTAAAGAAGCTTCTTCTAAATATAGTAGAGTAGGAAGGGGGAAAGAAAAAGAGTGTGAGAGAGAGAGGAGAGAGAGAGAAAGAGAGAGAGTGAAAGAGAGAGAGAGAGAGGAAGAGAGAGAAAGTGTGTGAAAGAGAGAGGAAGAGAGAGAGGAAGAGAGAGAGGGAGAGAAGAGAGAGAAAGAGTGAAAGAGAGAGAAAGTGTGTGAAAGAGAGAAAGTGTGTGAAAGAGAGAGAGAGAGGAAGAGAGAGAGAAAGAGAGAGAAAGAGAGAGAGAAAGAGAGAGAGAGAGTGAAAGAGAAAGAGAGAAAGAGAGGAAGAGAGAGAAAGTGTGTGAAAGAGAGAGAGAGAGGAAGAGAGAGAGGAAGAGAGAAGAGAGGAAGAGAGAGAAAGTGTGTGAAAGAGAGGAAGAGAGAGAGAGGAAGAGAGAGAGGAAAGAGAGGGGAGAGAGAGGAGAAAGAGAAAGAGAGAGGAAGAGAGCACAACAGATACCAAACAGCAAGGAGAGAGAACAACAAGGGCTTCTGTTTCCAGTAGAGGTTCAAGTGGGTCATCTTGTCTGCTCCTGCCTTTTGGGTCGTTCCACCTCAAAAAGCACCAGAAAGAGGACTTCAACACCCACCATCTCAGATTGTTCTGAAACTATTTATATCGTTAGAAACAGAAGATTAGCATTTCTGAAACTTTATTTTGCTGAAATATAATTTGATCTCTGAGAAATTAAGTGAATTGATTGCACCCACATTGGCCATTTTAAGTTAAGGGATTCATATAATCTTCAACCTCCGATTTGGACCATAATTCTTCCTAACTATGAGTAAGACATGAGGCATCCAATAAAATGATCAATAGCCACCCACGGATCCCCCCACAAGCCACACCAATCCCACCCCAACAACCAGTATACGTTATCAGTTCTCTATGTCTGACAAATAGCACGGAGTATTTCTTCTTCATACTATGCAATGTATTCCCTATGAATCTGCCGATGGTCTTTGCCCCCTTGTTCTGAGAAATGTCCCATTGAAGTCAAATGCATTATTTACCATAAATAAGTGTGAAAGTACAAGGTTTTGCCCACTAGATGCCACTGTTCCTGCTACTGCCAAACCCTTTAATCCATTTAGCTGGTCTCTTGTGTTTTTATTTTTTATTTTTTTATTTCACCTTTATTTAACCAGGTAGGCTAGTTGAGAACAAGTTCTCATTTGCAACTGCGACCTGGCCAAGATAAAGCATAGCAGTGTGAACAGACAACACACAGTTACACATGGAGTAAGTAAACAATTAACAAGTCAATAACACAGTAGAAATAAAAGGGGAGTCTATATACATTGTGTGCAAAAGGCATGAGGAGGTAGGCGAATAATTACCATTTTGCAGGTTAATAACACTGGAGTGATAAATGATCAGATGGTCATGTACAGGTAGAGATATTGGTGTGCAAAAGAGCAGAAAAGTAAATAAATAAAAACAGTATGGGGATGAGGTAGGTAAAAATGGGTGGGCTATTTACCGATAGACTATGTACAGCTGCAGCGATCGGTTAACTGCTCAGATAGCAGATGTTTGAAGTTGGTGAGGGAGATAAAAGTCTCCAACTTCAGCGATTTTTGCAATTCGTTCCAGTCACAGGCAGCAGAGAACTGTAACGAAAGGTGGCCGAATGAGGTGTTGGCTTTAGGGATGATCAGTGAGGTACACCTGCTGGAGCGCGTGCTAAGGATGGGTGTTGCCATCGTGACCAGTGAACTGAGATAAGGCGGAGCTTTACCTAGCATGGACTTGTAGATGACCTGGAGCCAGGGGTCTGGCGACGAATATGTAGCGAGGGCCAGCCGACTAGAGCATACAAGTTGCAGTGGTGGGTGGTATAAGGTGCTTTAGTGACAAAACGGATGGCACTGTGATAAACTGCATCCAGTTTGCTGAGTAGAGTGTTGGAAGCAATTTTGTAGATGACATCGCCGAAGTCGAGGATCGGTAGGATAGTCAGTTTTACTAGGGTAAGTTTGGCGGCGTGAGTGAAGGAGGCTTTGTTGCGGAATAGAAAACCGATTCTTGATTTGATTTTCGATTGGAGATGTTTGATATGAGTCTGGAAGGAGAATTTGCAGTCTAGCCAGACACCTAGGTACTTATAGATGTCCACATATTCAAGGTCGGAACCATCCAGGGTGGTGATGCTGGTCAGGCGTGCGGGTGCAGGCAGCGAACGGTTGAAAAGCATGCATTTGGTTTTACTAGCAAGTGAATACTAGTGTTGATTAAATGGATCACATTTTCTTTGCAACTTTGGGTAGAAAACCAATAGCTTTTGACAAAATACATTTTGTGGTCATCCTCACAATTCAAGCCATTCCATGAAAGCACTTCAGTTTGTCCAGGAAACGGCCCCTGTGTTTGGGATTTATTAGTCTGGATTAGACCATCCCTGGTGAACAAGCAAACTATCAGCCTACAGCTGTTATAATCGTTTCACGGTTATGGTCTCCAATGGCGCCTTCGGGAATGTAATCACACCCTTTGACTTTTTTCCTCCACATTTTGTTGTGTTACAAAGTGAGATTAAAATGGATTTACTTGTCTTGTTTTTCAAAGATCTACACTATATACACTCTAATGTCAAAGTGGAAGGAAACATGCAAAAACATGTTTTTATTATTAATAATAGAAAATAAAACACATATTTTGATTATATAAGTATTCTACCCCCTGACTCAATACATATTAGAATCACCGTTGGCAGCGATTACAGCTGCGAGTCTTTCTGGGTAAGTCTCAAAGAGCTTTGCAAACCTGGATTGTACAGTACAATATTTGCCCACTATTCTTTTTTAAATTCATCAAGCTCTGTCAAAATTGATCATTGCTAGACAGCCATTAATAACTTCACCATGTTAAAAGGGATTTTCAATGTCTATACTAATAGGTGCCCTTCTTTGCAAGAGGCATTGGAAAAACTCCCCTGGTTTTTGTGTATGAATCTGTGCTTGAAATTCACTGCTCAATTGAGGGGCCTTACAGATACTTGTATATGTGGGGCAGAGAGATGGGGCATGTAACGGTTTTCTTTATGAGAAGGAGAGTCGGACCAAAATGCGGCGTGTCTATTGCAATCCATGTTTAATGAATTAACACACTAAACACAAACACTACCAAAACAATAAACTTAACAAAACCCGAAACAGCCTATACTTGTGTATCCTAACACAGAACAATGACATCAGGACACTAAGGACAATCACCCACGACAAACTCAAAGAATATGGCTGCCTAAATATGGTTCCCAATCAGAGACAACGATAAACACCTGCCTCTGATTGAGAACCACTTCAGACAGCCATAGACTTAGCTAGAACACCCCACTAGCTACAATCCCCACACATACACACCACATACAAAAACCCATGCCACACCCTGGCCTGACCAAATAAATAAAGATAAACACAAAATACTTTGACCAGGGTGTGACAGAACCCCCCCCCTAAGGTGCGGACTCCCGAACGCACCTCAAAACAATAGGGAGGGTCCGGGTGGGCGTCTGTCCATGGTGGCGGCTCCGGTGCGGGACGTGGACCCCACTCAATCAATGTCCTAGTCCCTTCTCCTCGCGTCCCTGGATAATCCACCCTCGCCGCCGACCATGGCCTAGTAGTCCTCACCCAGAACCCCACTGGACTGAGGAGCAGATCGGGACTGAGGGGCAGCTCGGGACTGAGGCAGCTCGGGACTGAGGGGAAGCTCAGGAGTGAGAGGAAGCTCAGGAGTGAGAGGAAGCTCAGGCAGGTTGATGAATCTACCTGGCTGGCTGGTGGTTTCGGCAGATCCTGGCTGACTGGCAGATCCTGGCTGACTGGCAGATCTGGAAGAGTCTGGTCGACTGGCAGATCTTGAAGAGTCTGGTCGACTGGCAGATCTGGAAGAGTCTGGTCGACTGGCAGATCTGGAAGAGTCTGGTCGACTGGCAGATCTGGAAGAGTCTGGTCGACTGGCAGATCTGGAAGAGTCTGGTCGACTGGCAGATCTGGAAGAGTCTGGTCGACTGGCGGATCTGGAAGATTCTGGTCGACTGGCGGATCTGGAAGATTCTGGTCGACTGGCAGATCTGGAAGAGTCTGGTCGACTGGCAGATCTGGAAGAGTCTGGTCGACTGGCAGATCTGGGAGAGTCTGGTCGACTGGCAGATCTGGGAGAGTCTGGTCGACTGGCAGATCTGGAAGAGTCTGGTCGACTGGCAGATCTGGAAGAGTCTGGTCGACTGGCAGATCTGGCTGCTCCATGCTGACTGGCTGCTCCATGATGACTGGCAGCTCTGGCTGCTCCATGCTGACTGGCTGCTCCATGCTGACTGGCAGCTCTGACTGCTCCATGCTGACTGGCTGCTCCATGCTGACTGGCAGCTCTGGCTGCTCCATGCTGACTGGCTGCTCCATGCTGACTGGCAGCTCTGGCTGCTCCATGCTGACTGGCTGCTCCATGCTGACTGGCAGCTCTGGCTGCTCCATGCTGACTGGCTGCTCTGGCTGCTCCATGCTGACTGGCTGCTCCATGCTGACTGGCTGCTCCATGCTGACTGGCGGCCCTGGCTGCTCCATGCTGACTGGCGGCCCTGGCTGCTCCATGCTGACTGGCGGCCCTGGCTGCTCCATGCTGACTGGCGGCCCTGGCTGCTCCATGCTAACTGGCAGCTCTGGCGGCTCCTTGCAGACTGGCAGCTCTGGCGGCATCCTGCAGACAGGCAGCTCTGGCGGCTCCTTGCAGACTGGCAGCTCCTTACAGACTGGCAGCTCTATGCAGACTGGCAGCTCCTTGCAGACTGGCAGCTCCTTGCAGACTGGCAGCTCTATGCTAACTGGCAGCTCTATGCTAACTGGCAGCTCTATGCTAACTGGCAGCTCTATGCTAACTGGCAGCTCTGAACAGGCGGGAGACTCCGGCAGCGCTGTAGAGAAGGAAGGCTCTAACAGCGCTAAACAGGCGGGAGACTCCGACAGCGCTGGAGAGGAGGAGGGCTCCGACAGCGCTGGACAGGCGAGGCGCACTGTAGGCCTGATGCGTGGTGCTGGCACTGGTGGTACTGGGCCGAGGACACGCACAGGAAGCCTGGTGCGGGGAGCTGCTACCGGAGGGCTGGGGTGTGGAGGTGGCACAGGATGGGTTAGACCTTGAAGGCGTACTGGAGATCTTGAGAGCGGTGCTGGCACAGGACGTGCAAGGCTAGGGAGGTGCACAGGAGGCCTGGTACGTGAGACTGGCACCATCTTCACCAGCCGACTAACACGCACCTCAGGACGAGTATGGAGCGCTGACCCAGGTGCCATCAAATCCCCGACACGCTCCGTCGGGCGAATTCCATGTTTAAAACACCAACACAGCAACTCCCTCATTTCTCTCTCCTCCAATTTCCCCATTAACTCCTTCACAGTCTCTGTTTCGCTCACCTCCAACACCGGCTCTGGTCTCCTCCTTGGCTCCTCACGATAAACAGGGAGAGTTGGCTCAGGTCTGGCTCCTGACTCTGCCACACTCTCCCTGAGCCCCCCCCCAAGAAATTTTTGGAGCTGACTATGGGGCCTCCGTCCGCGCCGCCTTGCTTGCTTCGCAAACTCCATTCTCCTATATCCTTCCGCGCACTGCTCCATCGAATCCCAGGCGGGCTCCGGCACTCTCCCTGGGTCGACCGCCCACCTGTCTATCTCCTCCCAAGAAGTATAGTCCATACTGTACTCCACTTTGGGCTGTTCCTGCCTGTTGACACGCTGCTTGGTCCCTTTGTGGTGGGTGATTCTGTAACGGTTTTCTTTATGAGAAGGAGAGTCGGACCAAAATGCGGCGTGTCTATTGCAATCCATGTTTAATGAATTAACACACTAAACACAAACACTACCAAAACAATAAACTTAACAAAACCCGAAACAGCCTATACTTGTGTATCCTAACACAGAACAATGACATCAGGACACTAAGGACAATCACCCACGACAAACTCAAAGAATATGGCTGCCTAAATATGGTTCCCAATCAGAGACAACGATAAACACCTGCCTCTGATTGAGAACCACTTCAGACAGCCATAGACTTAGCTAGAACACCCCACTAGCTACAATCCCCACACATACACACCACATACAAAAACCCATGCCACACCCTGGCCTGACCAAATAAATAAAGATAAACACAAAATACTTTGACCAGGGTGTGACAGGGCAGTCTGTAACGATCGTCGTAGGTGGAAGAAGGAGAGGACCAAGGTGCAGTTAATTACGCTGAACACTAGAACAAAAATAACACAAACGGAACAGTCCTGTCTGGGACAGAGACAGAAAACAACTACCCACAAATCATAGTGGGAAAACAGGCTGCCTAAGTATGGTTCTCAATCAGAGACAACGATCGACAGCTGCCTCTGATTGGGAACCATACCAGGCCAAACACATAGAAATACAAACATAGAATTCCCACCCCAACTCACGCCCTGACCAACCTAAAATAGAGACATAAAAAAAGGACTAAGTTCAGGACGTGACACAGTCATTGTTAAAAAATCCTGTTAAACACTATTATTGGACACGGATTGAGTCCATGAAACTTATCTGACATGTTAAGCACACGTTTGCTCCTGAAGTTATTTAGGCTTGCCACAACAAAGCGATTGAATACTTATTGACTCAAACAAATTAATCAAAAATGAAAAGCGGAAATTGTATTATTTTTTTAATTTTGTACATATTTCCACTTTGACATTATGGGGTATTGTGTGTAGATCGGTGAAACAAAATCTCAATGTAACCCATTGTAAATCCAGGCTGTAACACAACAAAATGTGGAAAAGTTCAAGGGGTGTGAATACTTTCTGAAGGCACTGTAGTGTTTTATAATGGTAATAGGTTGGGTTTAATTTCACTAATCACACTAAATATAGAGATATGTTTTCTAATCATTTTATGACTGCCATGCAATGGTTTATCATTGTATGATTTTATTAGAGTTATCATAACCTTTTAAACATGTTTTGGGATTGTAGGAAACGTCTTCATATGAGAATTGTACCAAATGAAATCCAATTTAATGGGTCACATACACATGGTTAGCAGATGTTCATGCGAGTGTAGCGAAATGCTGGTAGGGATAGCACTCTCAGAGAGCTGACTATTGTTGGACTATTCCAGGAGAGTTGGGTTGATGAATTAGGTTGGGATTGGTGTGGGTTGTGGGGGGGTCTTTGGGTGGCTTATTACCATTTAATTGGATTCCTCATGTCTTACTCAACTGTAGGAAGAAGTTTGGTCCAAATCGGATGTCGGGTATTATATTTACTGAATATTGAGTGAATCTTAAAAATGAAAAGGGCCAATTTGGGTGCCAATCAACTAGCTTCCTTTCTCAGAGATCAAATTACATTTTAACTAAATAATGTTGCGGTAATGCTAATCTTATCCATTTCTAATGATGGTGGGTGTTATGACTGAAATAACATGGAATTAATTTGGTTTTATTTGTGGACTCAAATCAAATCAAATGTTATTGGTCACATACACATGGTTAGCAGATGTTAACACGAGTGTAGCGAAATGCTAGTGCTTCTAGTTCCGACCATGCAGTAATATCTAACATGTAATCTAACAATTCCACAACAACTACTTAATACACACAGATCTAAGGGATGGAATAAGAATATATACAAGAATATATATATGGATGAGCGATGACCTAGATGGTATGGAATACAGTATATACATATTAGATGAGTAAGGTAAGCTATGTAAACATTATTAATGTGGCATTATTAAAGTGACTAGTGATCCATTTATTAAAGTAGCCAATGATTTTGAGTCTGTATGTAGGCGGCAGCCTCTTCGTGTCAGAGATGGCTGTTTAACAGTCTGATGGCCTTGAGATGGAAGCTGTTTTTCAGTCACTCGGTCCCAGCTTTGATACACCTGTACTGACCTCGCCTTCTGGATGGTAGAAGGGTGAACAGGCAGTGGCTCGGGTGGTTGTAGTCCTTAATTATCTTTTTGTCCTTCCTGTGACATCGGGTGCTGTAGGTATCCTGGAGGGCAGGTAGTTTGCCCCCCGGTGATGCGTTGTGCAGACCACACCACCCTCTGGAGAGTCTTGCGATTGTGGGCGGTGCAGTTGCCGTACCAGGCGGTGATACAGCCCGACAGGATTCTCTAAATTGTGCATCTGTTAAATTTTGTGAGGTTTTTAGGTGACAAGACACATTTCTTCAGCCTCCAGAGGTTGAAGAGGCACACTGTCTGTGTGGGTAGACCATTTCAGTTTGTCCGAAACTTTCCACCTTCTCCACTGCTGTCCCATCGATGTGGATAGGGGGGTGCTCCCTCTGCTGTTTCCTGAAGTCCACGATCATCTCCTTTGTTTTACTGATGTTGTGTGAGAGGTTGTTGTCCTGACACCACACTCCAAGTGCCATCACCTCCTCCCTGTAGGTTGTTTCGTCGTTGTTGGTAATCAAGCCCACTACTGCTGGGTCATCTGCAAACTTGATGATTGAGTTGCATGGCCACACAGTCATGGGTGAACAGGGAGTACAAGGGGGGCTGAGCACGCACCCTTGTGGGGCCCCAGTGTTGAGAATCAGCGAAGTGGAGATGTTGTTTCCTACCTTCATCACCTGGGGGCGGCCTCTCAGAAAGTCCAGGACCCAATTGCACAGGGGATGGGTTGAGACCCAGAGCCTCAAGCTTAATGATGAGCTTGGAGGGTACTACGGTGTTGAATGCTGAGCTGTAGTCGATGAACAGCATTCTTACATAGGTATTCCTCTTGTCCAGATGGGATAGGGCAGTGTGCAGTGTGATTGCGATATCATCATCTGTGGACCTATTGGGGCGTTATACAAATTGAAGTGGGTCTAGGGTGGCAGATAAGGTGGAGGTGCTATGATCCTTGACTCGTCTCTCAAAGCACTTCATGATGACAGAAGTGAGCGTTACGGGACGATAGTCATTTAGTTCAGTTATCTTTGCCTTCTTGGGTACAATGGTGGCCATGGATTCAAGCCTCACTTGCAAAAGAGATCTTATACTCTAAAAATAAAATAGTCAAAAGTAATTATTTCACCTCAGTTGAGCAATGATGCAAACTATAGAAGATAAGCTTTTGTATCTCAGTAGAGAAGGCAGGAGGCCACCCCCTGTTTACCACACACACACTGCCCCTTTAAGAGCCCTTGTTCACATCAATATAGGAAAACAGGGGGTGGCCTCCACCCTCAAGGCCCTCCCTTTTTCAAGGGTGTCTGAGTACAGCTGAACAGAACGAAGCATAGAACATCCTGTTCACACACAAAACACACTGGCACCTCCACATTACACAAAACAATACACACACATACACTTGTCTATACAGACACACACTCTTGGCTCAAACACATACACTCCCAAAACAGCCTTTAACTGTGTGTGTGTGTGTGTGTGTGTGTGTGTGTGTGAATGAATGTGTGTGTGAATGTGTGTGTGTGTGTGTGAGAATGTATGTGTCACTGCCGTCTTAAGCAATGGAGTCTTGGTGACAGGCTCCTCCAGCTCACAGGATGGAATGTCCTGGAAAAAAACATGTGGCCTATTCATGGAGCGACGCAAATAAGCCCCCCCCCCCCCCCCCCCCCTCTCTCGCAAAAATGGACATGCCCCCAGGATGAGTGTGTGTGTGGTTAAATCTTTATGTTCACCTTAGTTCTTCTTTGATCTGTTGGTGGGTGGTGTGTGTGTTCACGTGTGTGTGTGTGCATGCATGTATGGGGTGTGTGTGTGTGTGTGTGTGTGTGCCATGGTCCAAGCCTGAGGGATGGAGAGAGAGAGTGCTTTGCTAACGACTGGCTTATAAACTAAGCCTAGCGCTGTGGGATAAGTACAAAGTAAAAACATACTATACAGGCTCTATACGGTCTCCATACAGGCTCTATTCATACACAGGCTCTATTCGGGCTCTACACGGGCTCTATTTGTACACGGGCTCTATTTGGGCTCTACACGGGCTCTATTTGGGCTCTACACAGGCTCTATTTGTACACGGGCTCTATTCGGGCTCTATTCGTACATGGGCTCTATTTGTACACAGGCTCTATTTGTACACGGGCTCTATTTGGGCTCTATTTGTACATAGGCTCTATACGGGCTCCCCACTGGCTCTATTCATACACAGGCTCTATCCGGGCTCCATATGGGCTCCACATGGGCTCTACACAGGCTTTATTCATACACAGGCTCTATACAGGCTCTATTCATACACAGGCTCTATACGGGCTCTACACAGTCTCTATTCATTCATGGGCTCTACACTGGCTCCATAGGGGCTCTATAGGGGCTCTATACAGGTTTTATTCACACACAGGCTCTATACGGGCCCTACACAGGCTCTTTACGAGCTATATTCGTACACAGGCTCTATATGGGCTCTACACAGGCTCTATATGGGCTCTATTTGTACACAGGCCCTATACGGGCTCCACACAGGCTCTATATGGGCTCTACACGGGCTCTATATGGTCAAGCGGCAGGGTAGCCTAGTGGTTAGAGCGTTGGACTAGTAACCGGAAGGTTGCAAGTTCAAACCCCCGAGCTGACAAGTCTGTCGTTCTGCCCCTGAACAGGCTTTTCCTAGGCCGTCATTGAAAATAAGAATTTGTTCTTAACTGACTTGCCTAGGTAAATAAAAGGTAAAATAAAAAAATATGGGCTCCATTCGTACACAGGCTCTACTCGTATATGGGCTCTATTAATACACAGGTATTTTGTTAGGATCTGACAGTTGAAGGGTTTGGTTTGGTAATGAACACAGAACATTGTGTGTGTGTGTGTTTACAGTGTCCTCTCAGCTGATGTGTTGTTGAGTCAAAGCAAACAGCGTTTCTGAACCAGCCTGTGGAGAGTTTATCTTTGTTTGTGACTGATTCCCACACACACTCCTAAAGTTAGAGAGAACATAACGTTTGTTGTTGATGATTAGATCTGGATGTTTGCAAACGCCATCATTATGATGATGTGGCCGATGACAATTTGCTTATTGAAAGTCCACTATCTTTAAAACTTGACTGCTGATCATTGCTCATAGTAGTTTGACCTAGATAGTTTGTGGGTCATGCATTGATATGTAGGCTACGTGTGCCTTTAAAAGGTCTGTTCGCAACGCTGTTGATGTTTATGTAGTCTGTCCGCGAAGAGATTGTAAATGTGGTTTAATTCTCTCAACGATCCCGATCCAGGCTACACGTGTTGTAGAGCAGCAAAGTGCTTAATTTGACGTTTTTAGTTTACACTCACACACACACACACACACACACGATTGACTGTCTGTGAAACATTGATTTCACTCTGTCACACATGAATCAATGCATTGAATAGTGCAGTCACTTCGGCTACATACACCCTTAAATAATCATAATTTGTCCTCTGTGGGGTCCCACCAGGTCACTAGTAGAGAAGACTACATCACATAAGCCTTCACACTGAGGATGTCCAGGACTGTGGACAAGCATGTTTAGAACAGCCTGTAGGTCTGTCTGTAGGGGGTTTGTATGTACAGTGCCTTGCGAAAGTATTCGGCCCCCTTGAACTTTGCGACCTTTTGCCACATTTCAGGCTTCAAACGTAAAGATATAAAACTGTATTTTTTTTGTGAAGAATCAACAACAAGTGGGACACAATCATGAAGTGGAACGACATTTATTGGATATTTCAAACTTTTTTAACAAATCAAAAACTGAAAAATTGGGCGTGCAAAATTATTCAGCCCCCTTAAGTTAATACTTTGTAGCGCCACCTTTTGCTGCGATTACAGCTGTAAGTCGCTTGGGGTATGTCTCTATCAGTTTTGCACATCGAGAGACTGAAATTTTTTCCCATTCCTCCTTGCAAAACAGCTCGAGCTCAGTGAGGTTGGATGGAGAGCATTTGTGAACAGCAGTTTTCAGTTCTTTCCACAGATTCTCGATTGGATTCAGGTCTGGACTTTGACTTGGCCATTCTAACACCTGGATATGTTTATTTTTGAACCATTCCATTGTAGATTTTGCTTTATGTTTTGGATCATTGTCTTGTTGGAAGACAAATCTCCATCCCAGTCTCAGGTCTTTTGCAGACTCCATCAGGTTTTCTTCCAGAATGGTCCTGTATTTGGCTCCATCCATCTTCCCATCAATTTTAACCATCTTCACTGTCCCTGCTGAAGAGAAGCACGCCCAAACCATGATGCTGCCACCACCATGTTTGACAGTGGGGATGGTTTGTTCAGCTGTGTTGCTTTTACGCCAAACATAACGTTTTGCATTGTTGCCAGAAAGTTCAATTTTGGTTTCATCTGACCAGAGCACCTTCTTCCACATGTTTGGTGTGTCTCCCAGATGGCTTGTGGCAAACTTTAAACGACACTTTTTATGGATATCTTTAAGAAATGGCTTTCTTCTTGCCACTCTTCCATAAAGGCCAGATTTGTGCAATATACGACTGATTGTTGTCCTATGGACAGAGTCTCCCACCTCAGCTGTAGATCTCTGCAGTTCATCCAGAGTGATCATGAGCCTCTTGGCTGCATCTCTGATCAGTCTTCTCCTTGTATGAGCTGAAAGTTTAGAGGGACGGCCAGGTCTTGGTAGATTTGCAGTGGTCTGATACTCCTTCCATTTCAATATTATCGCTTGCACAGTGCTCCTTGGGATGTTTAAAGCTTGGGAAATCTTTTTGTATCCAAATCCGGCTTTAAACTTCTTCACAACAGTATCTCGGACCTGCCTGGTGTGTTCCTTGTTCTTCATGATGCTCTCTGCGCTTTTAACGGACCTCTGAGACTATCACAGTGCAGGTGCATTTATACGGAGACTTGATTACACACAGGTGGATTGTATTTATCATCATTAGTCATTTAGGTCAACATTGGATCATTCAGAGATCCTCACTGAACTTCTGGAGAGAGTTTGCTGCACTGAAAGTAAAGGGGCTGAATAATTTTGCACGCCCAATTGTTCAGTTTTTGATTTGTTGAAAAAGTTTGAAATATCCAATAAATGTCGTTCCACTTCATGATTGTGTCCCACTTGTTGTTGATTCTTCACAAAAAAATACAGTTTTATATCTTTATGTTTGAAGCCTGAAATGTGGCAAAAGGTCGCAAAGTTCAAGGGGGCCGAATACTTTTGCAAGGCACTGTATGTATGTATGTATGTATGTATGTATGTATGTATGTATGTGTGTGTGTGTGTATGTATGTATGTGTGTATGTGTGTGTGTGTGTGTATGCACATGTAATATGTTTGCAAATGCAATGTTATCTTGCCCTGCTTGTGAAGACAAAGGGAATATCCCTGCCGCACTGCACAATCAAACCAGACATTACGTATCAATGCATGAGCTGATCCACACACACACACACACACAGAGAGACACACGCACACACAGAGACACACGCACACACACAGAGACACACGCACACACACAGAGACACACACACACACACCTACATCACTGCACTTCTTATCACAGTAACAAAGGTTACTCGCTTGCTGCATGAATGTGTGCAACATAGCAGCAGCAATAACCGCAACATTGCAGGTTTAGGTCAGTATCAGTCCACAGCTGCGGTCTATCTCCCGTTGCAGATGATAGCCTCTCTCCAATGCAATCCCATCTATCTAACAGCAGCAGCTCCCCTTACAGAACAATGAAACCTGGCTAGTGCTTTGGATGGCGGGGTTCCCTTACCTCTCTTAAAAGATTAGTTACAGCGATATTATTCACGGTTGTTCAACCGCCACGATATCGTCATCAACTCAGATTTATAGCATGTGTGGTGGTGGTGGGGTGATCCCTCGCTCATATAGGATTAGGCTACGACCTACAGACAGCACAGTGCACAGTACAGTACCAAGCGTAATGCATTGCATCTGTATGCAGTTAAGCGAAGGCACGCATGCATTGCAGACTGTGTGTATTCAACACACACGCCCGTTTATAATGGCAAGTCGGGAGACTTCATCTCCTTGTCCTTATTCTGCACACGCACGCACCCCCGGCGCGCACATACTTTTTTTTTTTCCTTGTGAAGAATGAGGATGGCAAACAAAGCAGAGGAACGCCCCCTGCGAAGACACACAGTAGTTTACTTATGTGTGTGTGTCATGACTATGTCATCTGGGCTAGGCTGAATTTCAAATGCCCAAGAAAATCATTCAATACGACAACACTCTAAACTACCATGTAGCCAGCTGCCTAAATAAGATTGAGGTCTTGCATCATTTGTATGTTTTTCCACAAAGACCACTGTCCACATTTAAAACCCCGAAATACACATTTAGTTGTTATAACGTCCTTACAATAGTACACTAGTATTGACACCGTGTTTTTACAAGAGCAATCCTAAATGTAAGCAGTTAATCAGCCGTTAGCTAGTTTACAGAACATAATTCAGTGACCATGAAAAAGCTTTGTTACTCACCAGAGCAGTAACTACCAAGCTACATGAAGGGGACGACAGGCTTCACACGAAAAGGGTTAATTAACGAGACATTTCCTTCATCTCAGGAGCGGAGTTTAACTTTTTGCTTTTTATCTTTGCTTCAGGACAGCCCTGTCCGATTTCACATGAAGTGTCTCTTTTCACATTTAAAGATCAATCGGATTGCCATCAAAACCAACGTTAGCTATCTTCGAAGAGAAGTTGATTGCATCGTTGATCATGGAATTTTTCCGTCTCGTCTTGTCGTCTCTCCTCTCCTCTCTGACCACATAGCTTGCTAGCTCCGTTGCTTGCTGGCTATTTTTGCATTTATCTGCTTTTCTGCGCTTTAGCTGTTTTCGCCCTCGCCCATGAAATAGCGCAGTGTCCCTTTAAACAGGTCGTCACTAGCTACCACAGCCACAAAGTCATAAACCCCGCCTATTTATACAATTTATCTTCTTAAAATCTGATTTTAAACCCTAACCTCAACCCTAACCTTAACCGCACTACCGACCCATAACCTTCAATTAATACCAAAACGCAAATAGTTTTTTTCCCCATTAATTTTCACAATATTGCCATTTTGACTTTGTGGCTGTGGTAACTATTGAAAATCCTTTAAACAACGATATTTCCGGGGTTTGCTGAAAAATAAATAGGGGTGGAGTTTACGGCCAGCTGGGCACCTGTCATTTAAGCGATTGGTCAGTTGGATTTCCACGAACCAACCAGAGTTCGCAAATTTTTGATTTAACAAATATATTCAAATATCTCTCAAGATCATTAGTTTAGGCGTTTGTGACGTTTTGCTAAGACACGCCCAGTACACGTGTTATTTGTCCCCCGCTTCTCCTCCAGAGGTGCGTTCAGTTCGCTTGAACGTTTGCTATGTTGCGGAACGGTTTGTACTGAACGACACGTTTCCCAAAAACTTTCTTCTATGTTCTTGAACAGATCAGTATAGACTTTGAGGTACGTTTGCTCCCGTTTGGTCGGTGTGGCGAAGTGTGGCTTGAAGGAATGCGTGACGTGTTTAAAGGGCAGTGGGTTAGCCAACCCACAAACCAACCCTTCCCCCGTTTTTCAACTGCTCGTTCAATACAGTACCGTTTACGTTCAACTGATTGTTCCAGAACATAAAAACCTACATGAACACAGCCCTTGGTTGCAGAACGCAAACAAGAAAGGAATGGAGCTGAAGCCTCTACAATTAGAGGCCCACATCAAATCCAAACCCTTCAAAAAAGCAACTTTAAATCTCACAAATCCTTGAACATAATGCTCATGAAACAACTGAGCATTCTAGATTTGACATTTATGATAGCCTTCTAATGGTTACTGAAGCTGTCAATGACTAAACAGAAAGCTGATGAGGACATAGTTCTACTGCAACTGCACTATAAGCTTTAATCCGGTCTCTTTTCAACAGCGATTTCTACATAGCCATGTTCTCATTCAGCTAGAATACAGGAGCTAGGAGGGTTCATGAACCATAAAAATGCACAAGCTAGGAGTGTTCAAGAAGGTCGTCATTAGTTACCACTGCCACAAAGTCACAATCCCACCCACCCATTTCTTCAATTTATCTTCCTCATTAAGGATCGGACTCATTTTTTTTTCCATTTTAAAATGACATACCCAAATCTACCTGCCTGTAGCTCAGGGCCTGAAGCAAGGATATGCATATTCTTGATACCATTTGAAAGGAAACACTTTGAAGTTTGAGTGAATGTACAATTAATGTAGGAGAATATAACACATTAGATCTGGTAAAAGATAATACAAAGAAAAAAAACATGTTTTTTTTTATCATCTTTGAAACGCAAGGACACAATGTATTATTTCAGTTTAGGCACAATATAGATCTTGGCCACTAGATGGCAGCAGTGTATGTGCAAAGTATACGACTGATCCAATGAACCATTGCATTTCTGTTAAAAATGTTGCATCAAGTCTGCCTAAATGTGCCTAATTGGTTCATTGATACATTTTCAAAGTTCATAACTGTGCACTCTCCTGAAACAATAGCATATTATATTTCACGGTAATAGCTATTGTAAATTGGACAGTGCAGTTAGATGAACAAGAATTTAAGCTATGTAACAGAAGGTGATCGTACTCTCCTTGCGTTGTGTTTTGTTCAAATAAATCACCCAAGCCAGTGGTCCCAGTTGAGCATTATGTATTATCTGTAGTTAAATGGGAAACAGCATGTTAGTTGTGTAGGGTTTAACAGTGTTGATGGCTGTCAATAGTAAAATCTGTAGGATGAAAACAACTCTGTTAATTAACAGTGAGCTTATATGACCATTACATCGGTGAATGCTAGCTAACACACTTATATACTGTACAGCAATCATATACTAAAGCACATCCTAGAAAGCCCCTCAATCCCCAACAGGTACCTTATACCCACACATGTATGAATCAGAAATGTACAGAAAACTTGAACACATTGTAAAATAGAAAACAGTATTCAGAACGTGACCTACCCCTTGCATCACATTTCCACACTGGGGAGACCTGACATTCGCCATCTCCCCCTATCTGCAAGCGGGGCCAATCACAACACACCTTATTGTCATCGGAATTGAACCAACCAATAAGAATGATTGAACATTAAATACAGATTTCTTTAGAGGCAAGTGGAAACATAACCACCCCTGTTACATTCTCCCCTGTTGATTTCCACTTGTATACTATAAAGAAATAATCTAAATAAAAACAAAATGAGGTATGCAATACATATGTCACCATTGTTACGGTGCGTGAATGAGGACCCAAAAGCGAATTAACTTAAACAGAGCTTCTTTAATTACCAAACATAAGTAGGCTCAGACGGACCGGCAGATTCCGACAGGACAAGACAAGGTTTCAGCAAACATGACGACAGTCTGGTTCAGGCATGAAACACAACAAACAAGAATCCGACAAGGACAGGAGCAGAAACAGAGAGAGATATAGGGACCTAATCAGAGGGAAAAAGGGAACAGGTGGGAAAAGGGGTGACGAGGTGGTTAGGAGGAGACAAGGCACAGCTGGGGGAAAGAGGGGGAGAAAAGGTAACCTAACAACGACCAGCAGAGGGAGACAGGGTGAAGGGAAAGGACAGAGACAAGACACAACATGACAGTACATGACAGTACCCCCCCACTCACCGAGCGCCTCCTGGCGCACTCGAGGAGGAAACCTGGCGGCAACGGAGGAAATCCTCGATCAGCGCACGGTCCAGCACGTCCCGAGAGGGAACCCAACTCCTCTCCTCAGGACCGTACCCCTCCCAATCTACGAGGTACTGGTGACCACGGCCCCGAGGACGCATGTCCAAAATTCTACGGACCCTGTAGATGGGTGCGCCCTCGACAAGGATGGGGGGGGGGGGGGAAGACGAGCGGGGGCGCGAAGGACGGGCTTGATGCAGGAGACATGGAAGACCGGGTGGACGCGACGAAGGTATCGCGGAAGAAGAAGTCGAACTGCGACAGGATTAATGACCCGAGAAATACGGAACGGACCAATGAACCGCGGGGTCAACTTGCGAGAAGCCGTCTTAAGGGGAAGGTTCTGAGTGGAGAGCCAAACTCTCTGACCGCGACAATATCTAGGACTCTTAGTTCTACGCTTATTAGCAGCCCTCACAGTCTGCGTCCTATAACGGCAAAGTGCAGACCTGACCCTCTTCCAGGTGCGCTCGCAACGTTGGACAAAAGCCTGAGCGGAGGGGACGCTGGACTCGGCGAACTGAGATGAGAACAGCGGAGGCTGGTACCCGAGGCTACTCTGAAAAGGAGATAGCCCGGTCGCAGACGAAGGAAGCGAGTTGTGGGCGTATTCTGCCCAGGGGAGCTGTTCTGACCAAGACGCAGGGTTGCGAAAAGAAAGACTGCGTAAGATGCGACCAATAGTCTGATTGGCCCGTTCTGCTTGACCGTTAGACTGGGGGTGAAAGCCGGAAGAGAGACTGACGGAAGCCCCAATCAAACGGCAAAACTCCCTCCAAAATTGAGACGTGAATTGCGGACCTCTGTCCGAAACGACGTCTGACGGAAGGCCATGAATTCTGAAAACATTCTCGATGATGATTTGTGCCGTCTCTTTAGCAGAAGGAAGCTTAGCAAGGGGAATGAAATGAGCCGCCTTAGAGAACCTATCGACAACCGTAAGAATAACAGTCTTCCCCGCTGACGAAGGCAGTCCGGTGACAAAATCTAAGGCGATGTGAGACCACGGTCGAGAGGGAATAGGAAGCGGCCTGAGACGGCCGGCAGGAGGAGAGTTACCGGACTTAGTCTGCGCGCAGACCGAACAAGCAGCCACGAAACGACGCGTGTCATGCTCCCGGGTGGGCCACCAAAAACGCTGGCGAATGGAAGCAAGCGTACCCCGAACGCCAGGGTGGCCGGCTAACTTGGCAGAGTGAGCCCACTGAAGAACGGCCAGACGAGTAGGAACGGGAACGAAAAGAAGGTTCCTAGGACAAGCGCGCGGCGACGGAGTGTGAGTGAGCGCTTGCTTTACCTGCCTCTCAATTCCCCAGACAGTCAACCCGACAACACGCCCCTCAGGGAGAATCCCCTCGGGGTCAGTGGAGGCTACTGAAGAACTGAAGAGACGAGACAAAGCATCAGGCTTGGTGTTCTTAGAGCCCGGACGATAAGAAATCACGAACTCGAAACGAGCGAAAAACAGCGCCCAACGCGCCTGACGCGCATTAAGTCGTTTGGCAGAACGGATGTACTCAAGGTTCCTATGGTCAGTCCAAACGACAAAAGGAACGGTCGCCCCCTCCAACCACTGTCGCCATTCGCCTAGGGCTAACCGGATGGCGAGCAGTTCGCGGTTACCCACATCATAGTTACGTTCCGACGGCGACAGGCGATGAGAAAAATACGCGCATGGGTGGACCTTGTCGTCAGAGAGGGAGCGCTGAGAAAGAATGGCTCCCACGCCCACCTCTGACGCGTCAACCTCGACAACGAACTGTCTAGAGACGTCAGGTGTAACAAGGATAGGAGCGGATGTAAAACGATTCTTGAGGAGATCAAAAGCTCCCTGGGCGGAAACGGACCACTTAAAGCACGTCTTGACAGAAGTAAGGGCTGTGAGAGGAGCTGCCACCTGACCGAAATTACGGATGAAACGACGATAGAAGTTCGCGAAGCCGAGAAAGCGCTGCAGCTCGACGCGTGACTTAGGGACGGGCCAATCAATGACAGCTTGGACCTTA
Organism: Oncorhynchus mykiss; assembly: GCF_057628025.1. Lineage (NCBI taxonomy): Eukaryota > Metazoa > Chordata > Actinopteri > Salmoniformes > Salmonidae > Oncorhynchus > Oncorhynchus mykiss. The sequence continues at coordinate 79,691,426 of NC_143032.1, forward strand.
GCGGGATCCATCTTAATGCCTTCAGCGGAAATAACAGAACCGAGAAATGTGACGGAGGAGGCATGAAAAGTGCACTTCTCAGCCTTCACAAAAAAACAATTCTCTAAAAGGCGCTGGAGGACACGTCGAACGTGCTGAACATGAATCTGGAGTGACGGTGAAAAAATCAGGATATCGTCAAGGTAAACGAAAACAAAGATGTTCAGCATGTCTCTCAGGACATCATTGACTAATGCCTGAAAGACAGCTGGAGCGTTAGCGAGGCCGAAAGGAAGAACCCGGTATTCAAAGTGCCCTAACGGAGTGTTAAACGCCGTCTTCCACTCGTCCCCCTCCCTGATGCGCACGAGATGGTAAGCGTTACGAAGGTCCAACTTAGTGAAAAACCTGGCTCCCTGCAGGATCTCGAAGGCTGAAGACATAAGAGGAAGCGGATAACGATTCTTCACTGTTATGTCATTCAGCCCTCGATAATCTATGCAGGGGCGCAGAGACCCGTCCTTCTTCTTGACAAAAAAAACCCCCGCTCCGGCGGGAGAGGAGGAGGGGACTATGGTACCGGCGTCAAGAGCTACAGACAAATAATCTTCGAGAGCCTTACGTTCGGGAGCCGACAGAGAGTATAGTCTACCCCGGGGGGGGTGGTTCCCGGAAGGAGATCAATACTACAATCATACGACCGGTGTGGAGGAAGAGAGGTGGCCCTGGACCGACTGAACACCGTGCGCAGATCGTGATATTCCTCCGGCACCCCTGTCAAATCATCAGGCTCCTCCTGTGAAGAAGAGACAGAGGAAACAGGAGGGATAGCAGACATTAAACATTTCACATGACAAGAGACGTTCCAGGAGAGGATAGAATTACTAGACCAATTAATGGAAGGATTATGACAAACTAGCCAGGGATGGCCCAAAACAACAGGTGTAAAAGGTGAACGAAAAATTAAAAAAGAAATGGTTTCACTATGATTACCAGAAACAGTGAGGGTTAAAGGTAGCGTCTCACGCTGAATCCTGGGGAGAGGACTACCATCCAGGGCGAACAAGGCCGTGGGCTCCTTTAACTGTCTGAGAGGAATGTCATGTTCCCGAGCCCAGGTCTCGTCCATAAAACAGCCCTCCGCCCCAGAGTCTATTAAGGCACTGCAGGAAGCTGACGAACCGGTCCAGCGTAGATGGACCGACAAGGTAGTGCAGGATCTTGAAGGAGAGACAGGAGTAGTAGCGCTCACCAGTAGCCCTCCGCTTACTGATGAGCTCTGGCCTTTTACTGGACATGAAGTGACAAAATGACCAGCGGAACCGCAATAGAGACAGAGGCGGTTGGTGATTCTCCGTTCCCTCTCCTTAGTCGAGATGCGGATACCTCCCAGCTGCATGGGCTCAGCACCCGAGCCGGCAGAGGAAGATGGTAGTGATGCGGAGAGGGGGGCAACGGAGAACGCAAGCTCCTTTCCACGAGCTCGGTGACGAAGATCAACCCGTCGCTCAATGCGAATAGCGAGTTCAATCAAGGAATCCACGCTGGAAGGAACCTCCCGGGAGAGAATCTCATCCTTTACCTCTGCGCGGAGACCCTCCAGAAAACGAGCGAGCAAAGCCGGCTCGTTCCAGCCACTGGAGGCAGCAAGAGTGCGAAACTCAATAGAATAGTCTGTTATGGATCGATTACCTTGACATAGGGAAGACAGGGCCCTGGAAGCCTCCTCCCCAAAAACAGATCGATCAAAAACCCGTATCATCTCCTCCTTAAAGTCCTGATACTGGTTAGTACACTCAGCCCTTGCCTCCCAGATTGCCGTGCCCCACTCACGAGCCCGTCCAATAAGGAGAGATATGACGTAGGCGACACGAGCAGTGCTCCTGGAGAAAGTGTAGGGCTGGAGAGAAAACACAATATCACACTGGGTGAGGAACGAGCGGCATTCAGTGGGCTCCCCAGAGTAACACGGCGGGTTATTGATTCTGGGCTCCGGAGATTCGAAAGCCCTGGAAGTGGCCGGTGGATCGAGGCGGAGATGGTGAACCTGTTCTGTGAGGTTGGAGACTTGGGTGGCCAGGGTCTCAACGGCATGTCGAGCAGCAGACAATTCCTGATCGTGTCTGCCTAGCATCGCTCCCTGGATCCCGACGGCTGAGTGGAGAGGATCCGAAGTCGCTGGGTCCATTCTTGGTCGGATTCTTCTGTTACGGTGCGTGAATGAGGACCCAAAAGCGAATTAACTTAAACAGAGCTTCTTTAATTACCAAACATAAGTAGGCTCAGACGGACCGGCAGATTCCGACAGGACAAGACAAGGTTACAGCAAACATGACGACAGTCTGGTTCAGGCATGAAACACAACAAACAAGAATCCGACAAGGACAGGAGCAGAAACAGAGAGAGATATAGGGACCTAATCAGAGGGAAAAAGGGAACAGGTGGGAAAAGGGGTGACGAGGTGGTTAGGAGGAGACAAGGCACAGCTGGGGGAAAGAGGGGGAGAAAAGGTAACCTAACAACGACCAGCAGAGGGAGACAGGGTGAAGGGAAAGGACAGAGACAAGACACAACATGACAGTACATGACAACCATAGACTATTCTCTGAAGAGTATTAGAGGAATTTAAATACCTTGTAGGAAAACATGCCTGTTACATGTTCAGTACTCTCGGTGACAATAAGAATCTCAGACAGAAAAACCTTGGCTTGAAAGTAAAACTAAACAATGGGCTAAAGACCTGGAAATCTACAGGCCAAATTGGATTCTAATCCTACACCCGCACAAGTGTTCTAACAAACTCCGTATGAAAAACCCTCTGTGTCTGCATAGTCTCTGTGAGTCTCACAGGGCGTTTCCTAACCCGACCAGCCCCTGACCTGACAGGCCTAACGGAGTTATCATTACGGCTAACCTGTTCAACTACAATCACCATTGATGGGTCACTGTCCACAGTCGGTGGATAGTCAAGGTCAAGGGTTCTGTGACTGTTGCTGGAGCTTGTGCTACCAGCGGCATCTTCAGAATGCCTTTCTTCTTCCGAGGGTGCTGACATTTCTTCTCCAAAGGTTAACTCTGAAATGGGCGTGGCCTGTTGTTTCACAGACTGTACAGTTGTAGGCGAAGGTCAACGACTTCAGCTTCTGGGGCCACCTGTGCTTCGCTCTCGTAGGTAGGGCTCTGATCATGTTTCCGAACGTTCTTTTGAACCTTTGGACTCCCCTCGTTCCCCCTCGGATGGTAGGGAGTTATGTGCGACTTCTGGACTCCTGCAGCAAAACTCAGCAATCAATTGACTTTCAAAGTTGGCCCCTTGGTCGGAGTGGATACGTTGAGGAAAACCATACACACAGAAGATGTTGTTCCACAGCTGAAGGGCCACTGCTTTAGCTGATTGGTTCAGACACAAGGAGGCATGGGCCATCTAAGTAAAATGGTCTGTCACAACCAGAACATCCAAAGTCTTGTTGGAGTCTTCAGCAGACCAGAAGTCTACACACACCAACTCGAGGGGCTTAGTCGTGATGATGTTCTCCAATGGAGCTCTGGCCTCTGGCTCTGGGGCCTTACTGAACACACACCTCTTGCAGCTCTGGAAGTATTCTCTCATATCAGACTCCAGACCATGCCAGAAGAACCTCTGTCTTATCAGGTACAACGTCCGCTGTTGCCCCTGATGACCGGCTTCATCGTGGACACCCTTCAAGACTGTCGCCCTCAGGTGGGTACTACATACTGGTACGTCTTCTTCTTGGACAGCAAACTTTTGGTAACATAACCCATTTTCAGAGTGAGCTTCTCCCAGGCCTTCAGAATCTGCAGAGCCTCGATTGGTTCATGGTCACGTTCCCTCCTAGAAGATCTCCGGCCCCTGTCCACGTAGAAGACCTGCCTGACGCTGTTTTGATATCAGGTCGTCATGGGATAGCACTCTCACATCTGACATCTCAGATGGCACCAGTGACTGAGTGAGCTGAGGCAGTAGCAGCGCACAGTTCTGCAGACCAGCCTCCTCTTGCGACTTCAGGACTGCTGACACCGCTTCCTTTGATAGAGAACCAGGAGAGGGATAGAAGGTAGTTTGTCAGTTCATGATATCAATTGCCGATGAGCAGGTCGAATGGGTGGTTCTCAGCATGTACTCCCGCAGCTTCTTCCATTAAGGCCTTGTATGGAACTCTTGAGATGCGGTGGAGAGCGCTCGGCTGTTCAAATGGCTGTCTACTGAGTGCATCAGCAATGACATTATTGGACCCGGGACGTACTTGATGTCAAACTTGAATGGAGCGAGCTTAGCAACCAATCTCTGTTCACAGGCTTCCAATTTGGGCTTGGACAGGATTTACATCAATGGGTTGTTCTCTGTCTATACAGTAAAAGGCTTGCCCCTTAGCCAATGACTAAACTTCTCACAGACGGCCAAGCAGAAAACTGTAACCTATGGGCAGAATACTTTGACTGTGCATAAGTAAGGGATTTGCTAGTGTAACAGTATAAATTTAGACCGTCCCCTCGTCCATACCCGGGCGCGAACCAGGGACCTTCTGCACACATCAACAACAGTCACCCACGAAGCATCGTTACCCACAAAAGCCGCGGCCCTTGCAGAGCAAGGGGAACTACTACTTCAAGGTCTCAGAGCAAGTGACTAAGCTAGCCGTTTCACATCCGTTACACTAACGAATGCTACAGGTCTGGCCGTGGACCAATCCTCTGGCACCTGGGAGAGGACAGCACCTAATCCATTACTAGATGCATCTACAGACAGCAAGAGAGGTCTACTAAAAGCAGGAGGGGCTAGCATGACCGGATTGAGGAGAGCCTGTTTCAACTGACTGATGGCCTGTTTGCACTCACCAGTCCAGTCTGCTGCTGTGAGTTTCCTATGCATTCCTCGTTTCTTCTTGCCTTTTCCATGGCGTGGTGCCTTCGTCCCAGTTGTCAGCCCATGCAGCGGCTTAGCGATGGTGGAGCACCCCTCAATGAAATGCTGGTAATAGACTATCATTCCAAGAAAGGACCGAATCTTCCCCTGGGAGGACACGTCCGTGTTATCCTCCGTGAGATCCTTCTCTGTCATCCCTGCAATAGCCTTCACTTTTTCTGGGTCTGTGGCCACACCTCCTTCACTGATGACATGCCCCAAGAACCACACTGATCTCTTCATGATATGACATTTCTTTGGAGCCAATTTCAGATTGTGGGCTTTGAGACGCTCAAAAAATGACTCCAAGCGTTGCAATCCAAGTTCTTCAGTCGGGGCAAAAAACAGCACATCGTCCAGGTAACAGAGAAGACTAGAAAAATGTTGATCCCCAAAAAATGCTCAACATCATCCTCATGAATGTAGCTGGGCTGTTGCATAGTCCTTGTGGAAGATGGTTATATTCATATAACCCAAAAGGAGAAGTGAAGGCTGTAAACTTCTTGTCGTCTTCATGCACCTCTATATTGTAGTAGCCTGAGATAATATCCATCGTAGAAAAGAAGGCATTGCCACCCAGGGCCGCCAGAACATCAGCTTGGTGAGGTAGAGGGTGAGCTTCCTTGAGCCATCGGAAGTCTGTACACAGTCTCAGATCGGCAGACTTCTTCCAGACCACCACTGAGTGGGGAGGCATACCACTGAGTGGGGAGGCATACCACTGAGTGGGGAGGCATACCACTGAGTGGGGAGGCATACCACTCACTGAGTGGGGAGGCATACTCACTGCTGGATTTCCTGATTATCTCTCGTCTCTTTCATCTCATCCAAGGCCTGCCTGAGCTTGTCATAATGGTTAGGGGAGAGCCTTCGGTAAGGTAGCCTCAAAGGATTGGTGTCACTGAGTCTGATGCGATGGACAGATCCAGTAGCCTTCCCGCAATCTAGTTTGTGCCGGAAGAAGATAGACTCATAGCGGGCTATAAGCTGAACTAGTTTGGCCTTACACTGTTGCGACAACTGAGTGGACTCAATGTCAATGTCACCTAGCCCTAACTCGTGCAACACCTCTCTTGTCACCCTGTGTGGTTTGACGTCAATGGTCAAGCTATCTGCACTACAATTGTCAAAGTCTGGATTGTCATCCATTTTGTGTACCTGCTGCACCAGGGGGACCGGTTCGACAGTGGGCCCATCTATGTAGTCAGTGTCAAAGTCTGGATTGTCATCTATTTTGTGTACCTGCTGGGATTGGTGGGACAGTGGGCCCATCTATGTAGTCAGTGTCAAAGTCTGGATTGTCATCTATTTTGTGTACCTGCTGGGATTGGTGGGACAGTGGGCCCATCTATGTAGTCAGTGTCAAAGTCTGGATTGTCATCTATTTTGTGTACCTGCTGGGATTGGTGGGACAGTGGGCCCATCTATGTAGTCAGTGTCAAAGTCTGGATTGTCATCTATTTTGTGTACCTGCTGGTATTGGTGGGACAGTGGGCCCATCTATGTAGTCAGTGTCAAAGTCCTCTAATGCCATGCAAGGAAAAACGCCGCTATGTTGGCATTGCGTCTCACTGTTACTGACTTTGGTGAGGGATTGATAACTTTGACAGGGACCCAGCCATCGCTCCACAATGTCACTACTGTCCTCCCCACTAGAATGTTTTTCGGTCTTGAGCGTGCCCCCATAGGCTCACCCTCCCTAGACTTAATGTTCCTGCATGGGCTCCAGTGTGACCGCCCGCTTCAGCCTTACCGTACCCACTCTTTCTGGCACTTCTGTCCCTTTCCATCTCTCTACATTAGCCAGCAGACGGAACAGTTTGTCATCTCCATTGTGTTCAGATGATGAGTCACCGGTCGTCTTCAGCTCCCTGATGAGGTGTTTTATCACGTCGCTGCCTGGGATGAGCTCATCACGTTGGCCATCCACTACTAGAACAGGGACAGAGACACTGCAGCCAACCAACACCACTTCAGTCGGACTGAGGGAGCCACTCTTTTTTTAAATTTTATTTAAAAAAAATGTATTTAAATTTTACCCCTTTTTCTCCCCAATTTCATGGTATCCAATTGCTATCTTGTCTCATTGCTACAACTCCCGTATGGGCTCGGGAGAGACAAAGGCTGAATGTCATGCGTCCTCCGATACACAACCCAACCAGCCGTACTGCTTCTTAACACAGCGCGCATCCAACCCGGAAGCCAGCCGCACCAATGTGCCCCTGGCAACCTTGGCTAGCGCGCACTGCGCCCGGCCCGCCACAGGAGTCGCTGGTGTGCGATGAGACAAGGAGATCCCTCCCTAACCCGGACGACGCTAGGCCAATTGTGCGTCGCCCCACGGACCTCCCGGTCGCGGCCGGTTACGACAGAGCCTGGGCGCGAACTCTGATGGCACAGCTGGCGCTGCAGTACAGCGCCCTTAACCACTGCGCCACCCGGGAGGCCAGGGAGCCACTCTTAAAGCACACCTGCTTTCTCAAGGCGTGGCACCACTGTTGAGCTCAATGTGCATACCATAGAGCCGCTGTCAATCATAGTGCTCACCTCTACAACATCCCCCAGTAACACATTAGTATAGAAGAGTTCATCGTTGTGGAGCACTCTCTGTGTATTTTGCATAATGACTTTTTCGTTCGACTTAATTTCATCACAAACACTTGAATATATTGACTTTAAATCTACACCACTATTTGAATGGGGCACCTCACAAGGTCCAGCACTTCCCCCCCCAACCCGTGCGGACCTGCTAGTTTTCCTGCCGCTGAGCCGTGTTGCTGTTTGAATGAGAGACGGGAGTTACCAATGAAGCGGGTGGACATCCTTGATGTGTGTGTGCCCAGCTGCATAACAGAGGAAGCAGATATGGTGTGAATAACAATGATCTATGATGATGTGATTTGCATCCCCACACACTTTGCATTGCAAAGATGGGGTTCTCCCTTCTCCTGGGCCTCCTCTGAAAGCGGTTATCATAGCCACCTACAGGTTGCTGTGGCCTCTGCTCCAAAGACCTGTTCAAGCATGGCAATCACATGATCCAATACCTCAGATGAGCCATTTGTGGGCTGCGGCAAGGGGTCCGGGCAGTTTGCAACAGGCGACAGGAAATGCCCGCCAGGAAATCCATAGACACATCCCCATTCCTAGGACTAGGTGAAACTGGCTCGAATGTACTGAGTTGAGGTAGCTCTAAATCATGTGGAAGGTGCACACTTGCCTGTGCAGTCAGCCTGGCCAGAGGTGTGGAAGTAAGTGAAGAAATAGCTGCCCCCCTACCCACTGGCGGTGAAGGGTTAAACATGAGAACTCCCCTACTGTACCTCTCCCAAAACTCTCCATTTATTTATTATATATTTTTTGTTGTTGTTGTTGGTGGAAACAAAAGTAAATAAAAATCACATTCAATATCAACACACTTATAAAATCAGCATGAATATTATGCACTCAAAATAAAAGTTCAGTGGTAGTTGCACCCACCTGTAACAAGAATCAACACAGAAAAGTAACAAAAGAAACAGCCTCATAAATATCTCTGTCGCCACCTTGTGGCAAAAAGTGGCGTCGCACTCAAGTTAATTGGCATCGGAAAGTTACAAGCATAACAGCACAATTACATCACTAACTAATCATACTATCAACACATACAAGTAATGAACAGTATACTACATTTCTCCAATTCACTCATGCTACCAGGAGCCTCCTGAGAATTCCGCTCGTGCAGAATGCAAAACAGTTCATATGCACGCATAACACGCCTCCGGTGTGCACCAGCAACCTCGCGGATCCTTCCACGTGACGTCCTGCGAAGACAAGAAGACGAGTCTCGGCACCAGTGTAACATAAGTTAATCATACTATGCTTGTGTTGTGTTTTGTTTTGTTCAAAGAAATCCCCCAGCCAGTGGTCCCAGTTGAGCATTATTTATTAGCTGTAGTTAAATAGGAAACAGGGTGTTTGTACTGTCTAGGGTTTTTTGTAGATTTATGGGGTTGTGTTCATTCTAGGTGTTTATGTAAGTCTATGGTTGCCTAGATTGGTTCTCAATCAGAGGCAGGTGTTTATTGTTGTCTCTGATTGGGAACCATATTTAGGCAGCCATGTTCTTTGGCTATTTTGTGGGTGATTATTTCCTGTGCCACACGGAACTGTTTTGTTGCCAGTTCACGTTATTATTATTATTATTATTATTATTATTATTATTATTATTATTATTATTATTATTATTATTATTATTATTATTATTATTATTATTATTATTATTATTTATTTATTTTTTTTGTGTTCATGTTTAGTTTTTCTTATTTAAAACCATGGACAACTACCACACTGCGTATTGGTCCGATCCTTGTTTCACCTCTTCAGAGGAGGAGGAGGAGGAAATCTGCCGTGACAGTAGCAGCCTCTAAGGTGCAGGGTTGAGTAACTGGGTGGTAGCCAGCTAGTGATGGCTATTTAACAGTCTGATGGCCTTCAGATAGAAGCTGTTTTTCAGTCTCTCCATCCCAGCTTTGACGCACCTGTACTGACCTCGCCTTCTGGATGATAGCGGGGTGAACAGGCAGTGGCTCGGGTGGTTGTTGTCCTTGATGATCTTTATGGCCTTCCTGTGACATTGGGATTTGTAGGTGTCCTGGAGGGTAGGCAGTGTGCCCCCAGTGATGCGTTGGGCAGACCGCACCACCCTCTGGAGAGCCCTGCGGTTGTGGACAATGCAGTTGCCGTACCAGGCGGTGATACAGTCCGACAGGATGCACTCAATTGTGCGTCTGTAAAAGTTTGTGAGGGTCTTAGGGGCCAAGCCAAATTTCTTTAGCCTCCTGAGGTTGAAGAGGCGCTGTTGCACCTTCTTCACCACACTGTCTGTATGGGTGGACCATTTCAATTTGTCAGTGATGTATACGCAGAGGAACTTGAAGCTTTCCACCTTCTCCACTGCGGTCCCGTCGATGTGGATAGGGGGCTGCTCCCTCATTTTGTTGACGTTGAGGGAGGGGTTATTTTCCTGACACCACTCTGCCAGGGCCCTCACCTCCTGTCTAGTCATTGTTTGTAATCTGGCCTGCTACTGTTGTGTCGTCGGAAAACTTGAGGACTGAGTTGGAGGCGTGCGTGGCCACGCAGTCATGGATGAACAGGGAGTACAGGAGGGGGCTGAGCACGAACCCTTGTGGGGCCCCTGTGTTAAGGATCAGCAAACTGGAGGTGTTGTTTCCTACCTTCACCACCTGGGGGCAGCCCTTCAGGAAGTCCAAGAACCAGTTCACAGGACAGGGCAGGGTTCAGACCCAAGGGCCCCAAGCTTAGTGATGAGCTTGGAGGGTACCATGGTGTTGAAGGCTGAACTATAGTCAAAGAAAAACATTCTTACATAGGTATTCCTCTTGTCCAGATGGGATACTGTAGGGCAGTGTGCAGTGCGATGGCGATTGCATCGTCTGTGGATCTATTGGGGCGGTAAGCAAATTGATGTGGGTCTAGCGGCGGGAATCCGGTGATGTGGTAGAGAGAAGCTGTCCGATATGCTCTGGGTTGATATCGTGTTGTGCAGACGGGCAGGTGTTGTCTGAGCTAAGCTAGCTGGTGTCGTCTGAGCTAAGGCTGGCTGGTGTCGTCTGAGCTAAGGCTGGCTGGTGTCGTCTGAGCTAAGGCTGGCTGGTGTCGTCTGAGCTAAGGCTGGCTGGTGTCGTCTGAGCTAAGGCTGGCTGGTGTCGTCTGAGCTAAGGCTGGCTGGTGTCGTCTGAGCTAAGGCTGGCTGGTGTCGTCTGAGCTAAGGCTGGCTGGTGTCCGGGCTAAAGGTGAAGACCGCTAGCCGTGGCTAACAAAGACCAGTAGCTAGTTAGCTGGCTAGCTCCTGATGGAAGTTCCAGTTATAAGGAATAAAAATAGCAGATCCGTACCACATTGGGTGAGGCGGGTTGCAGGAAAGTATATTTAGTTAGTAGATAGAAAGTGAGATTAAGATATATACGAAAATATATAATAGATAAGACAAAGACAAACACACACGTCCGACTGCTACGCCATCTTGGATCTAATGACTGTAATAGGACCCAGGATATCTCTCAATAGGACCCAGGATATCTCTCAATAGGACCCAGGATATCTCTCAATAGGACCCAGGATATCTCTCAATAGGACCCAGGATATCTCTCAATAGGACCCAGGATATCTCTCAATAGGACCCAGGATATCTCTCAATATGACCCCGTTTATCTCTCAATATGACCCCGTTTATCTCTCAATATGACCCAGGATATCTCTCAATATGACCCAGGTTATCTCTCAATATGACCCAGGATATCTCTCGACCAACTAGAGTGTATACCAATAGTGTTGGATTTGTGAAATCCACTTGTATTGATCATATCTTTACTATTGCTGCAAAGCAATATCGGTTCCTATTGGCTTTAGTGACCATAACATTGTGGCAATAACAAAGGAAGGCAAAAGTTTCAGGTTCTTCCAATTCTGACATATTTGTGTCATTTATGAGCTTATTCTCTACATCCATCCATCCCTCTTTCCACTTAAATGTTTTATCTCGTCTTCTCTTCGTCTCCAATCATTTTCTCTGTCTCTCTGTCTCTCTGTCTCTCTGTCTCTCTGTCTCTCTCTCTCTGTCTCTGTCTCTGTCTCTGTCTCAATTCAAGGGCTTTATTGGCATGGGAAACATGTGTTAACATTGCCAAAGCAAGTGAGGTAGACAACATACAAAGTGAATATATAAAGTGAAAAACAACAAAAAGTAACAGTAAACATTACACATACAGACGTTTCAAAACAGTAAAGACATTACAAATGTCATATATATATATATATATATATATATATATATATATATATATATATATATATATATACAGTGTTTTAACAATGTGTGTATATATATATATATATATATATATATATATATATATATATATATATATATATATATATATATACAGTGTTTTAACAATGGACAAATGGTTAAAGGACACAAGATAAAATAAATAAGCATAAATATGGGTTGTATTTACAATGGTGTGTGTTCTTCACTGGTTGCCCTTTTCTCGTGGCAACAGGTCACAAATCTTGCTGCTGTGATGGCACACTGTGGAATTTCACCCAGTAGATATGGGAGTTTTTCAAAATTGGATTTGTTTTCGAATTCTTTGTGGATCTGTGTAATCTGAGGGAAATATGTCTCTCTAATATGGTCATACATTGGGCAGGAGGTTAGGAAGTGCAGCTCAGTTTCCACCTCATTTTGTGGGCAGTGAGCACATAGCCTATCTTCTCTTGAGAGCCATGTCTGCCTACGGCGGCCTTTCTCAATAGCAAGGCTATGCTCACCGAGTCTGTACATAGTCAAAGCTTTCCTTAATTTTGGGTCAGTCACAGTGGTCAGGTATTCTGCCGCTGTGTACTCTCTGTGTAGGGCCAAATAGCATTCTAGTTTGCTCTGTTTTTTTGTTAATTCTTTCCAATGTGTTAAGTAATTATCTTTTTGTTTTCTCATGATTTGGTTGGGTCTAATTGTGCTGTTGTCCTGGGGCTCTGTAGGGTGTGTTTGTGTTTGTGAACAGAGCCCCAGGACCAGCTTGCTTAGGGGACTCTTCTCCAGGTTCATCTCTCTGTAGGTGATGGCTTTGTTATGGAAGGTTTGTGAATCGCTTCCTTTTAGGTGGTTGTAGAATTTAACGGCTTTTTTCTGGATTTGGATAATTAGTGGGTATCGGCCTAATTCTGCTCTGCATGCATTATTTGGTGTTCTACGTTGTACACAGAGGATATTTTTGCAGAGTTCTGCGTGCAGAGTCTCAATTTGGTGTTTGTCCCATTTTGTAAAGCCTTGGTTGGTGAGCGGACCCCAGACCTCACATCCATAAAGGGCAATGGGCTCTATGACTGATTCAAGTATTTTTAGCCAAATCCTAATTGGTATGTTGAAATTTATGTTTCTTTTGATGGCATAGAATGCCCTTCTTGCCTTGTCTGCCTTGTCTCTCAGATCGTTCTCTCTCTCTCTCTCTCTCTCTCTCTCTCTCTCTCTCTCTCTCTCTCTCTCTCTCATATAGACTTGTTTATACTGTATTATTGACTGTATGTTTGTTTTACTCCATGTGTAACTCTGTGTCGTATGTGTCAAACTGCTTTGCTTTATCTTGGCCAGGTCGCACTTGTAAATGAGAACTTGTTCTCAACTTGCCTACCTGGTTAAATAAAGGTGACATAAAATAAATAATAAAAAAATGAGCTTTCCTGTTCAACCTCTTTTAATCTCCCAATGTCTCGTTCTAACGTTTTTATCTCTTCCTTTTCCTGTTTCACTTTCTCGTTCATTTCTTGTCACTCCATTTCTGCTTTTCTCTCCTTTCCCCTTTCTCTATCAGTCTCAATCTGTTGACTGTCGTCCCAGGCCCGTCTTGGTCTCTGACCCTCCATGACTTCCTGCCACAGCCTCAATCTCTCAATGCCTTGATGAATTAAAATGTTCAATTAGTGATAATCTATGACCAAGATATACTTTTAAAGGATTTACAGAGAATGATACATAGAAATACAACCTAGAGCCAAAGACTGGAAAACATCAGTAACAGGGGAATTAGGACCAATTCACCTGGTCAATTCATTGTCAATTAATTTAAATAGTTTGAGAAAATAATGATAAATCTTTTGGTAATCAATTACATCAAATCTGTACAAATACAATCACACAGCTAGTCTGCCTGTTCAGTTAAGGGTTTGCAAAATTCCCATTACAATTAGTGATGTTGCAACCATGTTAACTCTGATGTTTATGCCTGTAGAAATTACTAAAAATTATGTTTCACTTGCAATTATTTACAATCTGGACACATACAGTTATAAACAACAACAACAGTAATCACAATAATAAGGAAGGCAGAAGAAAAGTTTAGGCATAGGGGTCGAGGTAAATTAAGGTTAGGGTTATGGTAAGGTTTAGGACCTAGGGTTGGGTTAAGGTTAAGTTTAGGCATAGAGGTTGAGGTAAATTAAGGTTAGGGTTATGGTAAGGTTTAGGACCTAGGGTTTGGTTAAGGGTAGATATAGTTTCAGTGAGGTTAAAGTAAGGTTAGGGTTATGGTTCAGTTCAGGACATAGGGTTTGGTTAGATACAGTAGATATAGATATAGTAGAGAAAGTTTAGATATAGTAGATAGATATAGTTTCAGTGAGGTTAATGTAAGGATAAGGTTAGGGAAAGGCATGAAGTTAACACTGGGTTAGCATAGCACTGTCCACCGCCAATCATTTTCAGCTGGGGAAATATATACTGCCTTACGATAATAATAATGACAACGACATGTCTTACCTGGGTCAGTTGTAGGCCTTCTATCAGTAGTTGACATGTCTTACTGTACCTGGGCCAGTTGTAGACCCTCTATCAGTAGTTGACATGTCTTACCTGGGCCAGTTGTAGGCCCTCTATCAGTAGTTGACATGTCTTACCTGGGTCAGTTGTAGGCCCTCTATCAGTAGTTGACATGTCTTACTGTACCTGGGCCAGTTGTCTCTCTTTTCCTCAGTCTCTGTCTCTCTGCCTCCCTCAGTCTCTGTCTCTCTGCCTCCCTCAGTCTCTGGCTCTCTGCCTCCCTCAGTCTCTGGCTCTCTGCCTCCCTCAGTCTCTGTCTCTCTGCCTCCCACAGTCTCTGTCTCTCTGCCTCCCTCAGTCTCTGTCTCTCTGCCTCCCTCAGTCTCTGTCTCTCTTTTCCTCAGTCTCTGTCTCTCTTTTCCTCAGTCTCTGTCTCTCTGCCTCCCTCAGTCTCTGTCTCTCTTTTCCTCAGTCTCTGGCTCTCTGCCTCCCTCAGTCTCTGGCTCTCTGCCTCCCTCAGTCTCTGTCTCTCTGCCTCCCTCAGTCTCTGTCTCTTTGCCTCCCTCAGTCTCTGTCTCTCTGCCTCCCACAGTCTCTGTCTCTCTGCCTCCCTCAGTCTCTGTCTCTCTGCCTCCCTCAGTCTCTGTCTCTCTTTTCCTCAATCTCTATCTCTCTTTTCCTCAGTCTCTGTCTCTCTGCCTCCCTCAGTCTCTGTCTCTCTTTTCCTCAATCTCTGTCTCTCTTTTCCTCAGTCTCTGTCTCTCTGCCTCCCTCAGTCTCTGTCTCTCTGCCTCCCTCAGTCTCTGTCTCTCCTCCTCCCTCAGTCTCTGTCTCTCTGCCTCCCTCAATCTCTGTCTCTCTGCATCCCTCAGTCTCTGGCTCTCTGCCTCCCTCAGTCTCTGTCTCTCCTCCTCCCTCAGTCTCTGTCTCTCTGCCTCCCTCAGTCTCTGTCTCTCTGCCTCCCTCAGTCTCTGTCTCTCTGCCTCCCTCAGTCTCTGGCTCTCCTCCTCCCTCAGTCTCTGGCTCTCCTCCTCCCTCAGTCTCTGTCTCTCCTCCTCCCTCAGTCTCTGTCTCTCTGCCTCCCTCAATCTCTGTCTCTCTGCATCCCTCAGTCTCTGGCTCTCTGCCTCCCTCAGTCTCTGTCTCTCTGCCTCCCTCAGTCTCTGTCTCTCTGCCTCCCTCAGTCTCTGTCTCTCTGCCTCCCTCAGTCTCTGTCTCTCTGCCTCCCTCAGTCTCTGTCTCTCTGCCTCCCTCAGTCTCTGTCTCTCTGCCTCCCTCAGTCTCTGTCTCTCTGCCTCCCTCAGTCTCTGGCTCTCTGCCTCCCTCAGTCTCTGGCTCTCTGCCTCCCTCAGTCTCTGTCTCTCTGCCTCCCACAGTCTCTGTCTCTCTGCCTCCCTCAGTCTCTGTCTCTCTGCCTCCCTCAGTCTCTGTCTCTCTTTTCCTCAATCTCTGTCTCTCTTTTCCTCAGTCTCTGTCTCTCTGCCTCCCTCAGTCTCTGTCTCTCTTTTCCTCAATCTCTGTCTCTCTTTTCCTCAGTCTCTGTCTCTCTGCCTCCCTCAGTCTCTGTCTCACTGCCTCCCTCAGTCTCTGTCTCTCTTTTCCTCAGTCTCTGTCTCTCCTCCTCCCTCAGTCTCTGTCTCTCTGCCTCCCTCAGTCTCTGTCTCTCTGCCTCCCTCAGTCTCTGTCTCTCTGCCTCCCTCAGTCTCTGTCTCTCTGCCTCCCTCAGTCTCTGTCTCTCTGCCTCCCTCAGTCTCTGTCTCTCTGCCTCCCTCAGTCTCTGGCTCTCCTCCTCCCTCAGTCTCTGGCTCTCCTCCTCCCTCAGTCTCTGTCTCTCCTCCTCCCTCAGTCTCTGTCTCTCTGCCTCCCTCAATCTCTGTCTCTCTGCTTTCCTCAGTCTCTGTCTCTCTGCCTCCCTCAGTCTCTGTCTCTCCACCTCCCTCAGTCTCTGGCTCTCTGCCTCCCTCAGTCTCTGTCTCTCCTCCTCCCTCAGTCTCTGGCTCTCTGCCTCCCTCAGTCTCTGTCTCTCTGCCTCCCTCAGTCTCTGTCTCTCTGCCTCCCTCAGTCTCTGTCTCTCTGCCTCCCTCAGTCTCTGTCTCTCCTCCTCCCTCAGTCTCTCTCTCTGCCTCCCGCAGTCTCTGTCTCTCCTCCTCCCTCAGTCTCTGTCTCTCCTCCTCCCTCAGTCTCTGGCTCTCCTCCTCCCTCAGTCTCTGTCTCTCCTCCTCCCTCAGTCTCTGTCTCTCTGCCTCCCTCAGTCTCTGTCTCTTTCACTCAGGATCTCTTCCGTTATACATTATACTCCTATCTTCTTTTAAAAAGGTTCTGGGATTGGCTGTCTCAGACTGTAATTGTTCTATTATCTCGTTCTTCTCCATTCCTCCATTCTTCTTCTTCTCCTCCTCCTCCTCCTCCCAGAGGCACACTGAAGTCTATCTATCTCCTTCTTCTGATTTCAGTTCGTTCCGATCCTTACCTATCAGCTTATTAAGCATGTGGGCTTCCTTCTTTATACAGCTCTTCTCTGCCTGTTGGTAAGCAAAGAAAAATCTACACATTATTTTGAAAATGAACTCAGGCTATGTATTCATGTTTTTATTACAATATTAAAACACTAATTCAACATATATTCAATTATAACTTGTATTAAATACACAACTGTGACTTTCAGTACGTGAATGTAGTGGGTCATGTGTAGCTCTGGTCCAGGGCGTTACGTATGTCTTGCTGATGCTGAGTCTTCCTTCAGCAAGCCGCACGTAACACACTGGACTAGAGATAGGTAATGTTATACGTTACTTGCAGACTGTTCCACCTGATAGGACGGGGGTAAAAAAGACAGTCCCAGTAGGAGAAGGAGATGGTCCAGAAGAAGAAGAAGAAGAAGAAGAAGAAGAGGTGTCCATCTCTTCAGAGGAACTACAGCCTAATCTCTCTGTCACCAATCAACACTGAGTGAATGGAGATCACAACTAAATATGTTAAAGGGGCAATCGGCAGTTCAAACCATAAAGCTGCTTCCCTGTCACCTTTTTGGGTACACAGTTTAGGGATGAGGGGGGGGGGGGGGCTAGAGTAATGAGCAAGGACACATGGGGGGGGGGGGGGATTAGACAGGGTGACAGTTGTACTAAGCTCATGAGGCAATTATAAGAATCAATGGCTATATATATTATTAATTCTAAAGTCCCAAAATAGATGTATCAATTGCAGATTCCCCCTTTAAATACTGAGATTGGATTGAACAAAATGGCAAACTAAAGAGTAGTGTCACAACATTCTGTTCGACATTGATTTATGTAAACACAATTATATAGAACTCACCTTTTCTCCATAATTCCACTCAGTTGTTGTTCACTCAACTCATGTTCTTTCTGTCAATGAAGTGACGCATTCATTCAGCAACAATATGTGTTTCTGCATGTCTGTCACTAGATAGCGCTAGTGTACACAACATTGACTCACACTTGGCCAGTCAATTCAGAAATAGCACAGCCTACTACAGGACTCCTGCTCTAGTCTACACCCCATCCTGAATCAGTACAACTCATATGATATCTCATCACAACTTCATAACCACAGGAGACCTGGATTGTGTACACAAAATCCTTCAGGCTCGGAGTGCTGATCTAGGATCTAGGATTAAGTCTCATGTCCATAAAAAATGTATTTAGATCTAATAGACAGAACGGATCCTTGATCAGCACACTATGAGACTTTTTGGAAAATGAGCCTATGGGAAAGAGCCTTTCTGTATGCTAGACAGTACACAGGCAGCATAATTACCAATACACTTTTATTTTTTTAAGTTGAAGTTTGTTTACTGCATTTCTATACAATTTAAAAACTCTGTGTCCTCATCTGTAGCCAAGGCCTTGCGTTCAATGAAATACAACCAACAACCTTAGCCTACAAACACAAATATACATGTAGGCAGGGTTGGACTACCGAATTTGGGGACCCGGGCCACTGACCTCTTTTTTAGGGGATTTAAAAAATAAAATAAAAAATAAAAAAAATTGGGGAAATCAGCTAACTTCCTGCATTTTAACACATTTTGCCATGGTGCAGAGAGAAACATTTTCAGTTCTGTAATGTTATTCTACACATTTTGTCATGAGGCCGAGAGAAGATTTTGCTGTTTTAAAGAAAATTTCCTGCAATTCTACATATTTTGCTATCATATAATATCCAACTGTCCCGTTGGGGGCCCTCTGGAGGTCGGGGCCCCGGAGCAAGTTCCCTGCGTGCCCGTTCCATAATCCGGCCCTGCATGTAGGTGTTCATGTAGGTGTAATCAGTAACGGTATACAAAATAGTAACATAATAGCCATAACACTAGGCTATAAACAAACACAAAATCACATCTCAGGTGCATGCACCTGTCTGGAAACTGTTCAGTGCATCACGTAAAGAATGATAGTGGCTTCTAGTAGCCAAAAGGCCATATTAGCATGGGCAGCGCCATTTAGGACTTCCACCATTTTACTGTAGTTAACTGGGTGGGACGTCCAACACCCTCCTGGTGACCCTGTTGGAGTCGTGTCTACTTTAAAATGGAGATGGCTTAAATGGCTCACTCCACGCTGTCACAAATTCTATAAGTGCACAGATACAAAGATGAGTACACTATACAGTATTACCATGTTCGCGGTTTTCGTTTAAAATTGGCCTACTTTGAAAACTATTTTACAGGTGAAAATGTATTGGTCGAGGGTGGCGGGTTTTTGGGGCAACTTCAAAATGGCAAAGCGGCTGCCATGGTATTTCTCTTTATTGTTTTGTAATATATAATATATATACAGCACCAGTCAAAAGTTTGGACACACCTACTCATTCCAGGGTTTTTCTTTATTTTTACTGTTTTCTACATTGTAGGATAATATAGTGAACACGTCAAAACTATGAAAATAACACATATGGAATCATATAGTAACCAAAAAAGTGTTAAACAAATCAAAAATCTATTTCATATTCTTCAAAGTAGCCACCCTTTGCCTTGATGACAGCTTTGCACACACCTTTTTGGTGTCGTCACTATTATTCTACAATGTAGAACATTTTAAAAATAAATAAAAACCCTGGAATGAGTAGGTGTGTCCAAACTTTTGACTGGTACTGTATATATATATCACTTTGACCTGCTGCTGCTCACTATCAGTGAACAGGCTGTGAGTGAGTGAGTGAATGAATGAATGGTGGAGGGAGGGTTGTGTGTGTTCATTGACATAATTGATTGAGAGAGTGCTGCGGCTGAGTAACGGAGACAGAGCAGCGCGCCTGTACGTCGTGACAACTTTTTTTACCAGTTGTAGGTAGGCTATTTAGATTGGTCATTATGGAGACACCCTTTTTCCATCAAACATATTGACGCGCTAGAACTGACATCACCCTCACCAACTGCTGGTCTTCACCTGTTCCCGGAGCCACCTGAATCCATCTGATCCGTTTTCAGTTGGTCACAGTTAGTTTGAGACCCGCCTATTCCAATGAATTATAATCTCTTATTGGTTTTTCCCTGTGACAGTCATTCCTCCTCACCGCCTGCCTGTTGAGTGTGATGCACTGGCGTGTCTAATCTCTCCGCTGTAGTTCCCCATAATGGCGCGTCTCGATCTGGAGCAGCTTTCGTCTAACTAATTCCTCATCGAAGTGAATGGCAGCGGCTCGTCATCCATGTCCTGAACTCGGAAGGGACTGGGAGGGTAGTTTTGCGATGCAACAAGCGTTTGTGGAGTAGGCTACATCCATCGAAACGGAATAGGTTGTTTTGAAATTCTTGGCAGACTGTTGCGCCAGGAAAAAATCTCAGTAGCGATGTCCCTGCTGTGCGTCAGAGGTGGGTTATTTTCCCTTTCACTAACCTTTTATTAAACTGTAAATATCTGTCACATTACTGACGTAGCTAGGCCTATTTGATCGTCTTAAATCAGGGTTTGCGCACAGGAAAGTTGTCTGTAGGTATTGGGTAGATGCGCATATCGAGTTGTCACGTTACAGTCCAAACATGACCTGTACTGATAGTGAGCTATTCTATAACACCCTTTAATCTCTGGCACGCATGTTCATTACATTTGGGCTTTATATTTAACTTTTGATTTGACGATTTAGGCGTTATGACTTTTGATTCACCCACTCTTTTTCCGATATAGTTAACGGTCAGTCAGTTAACCAATTGGCCACTGAAGAAGTTATTCCACTTTGGCTACCTTGTTGCACGGTCTTCTCTTGTCATATCGTTCAATTATGCGCTTTAGTGCAGGTTTGAATGGGTTGAGTAAGCTACAGTGTTATTTAGCTACACACAGTGCTTCTCTGTCTGTACTGTCCCTGGAAGACACTATGTAATTAATTTACATTTCTATCCCACTTTGTACAACTGGTCAACGAATCATCAGAATCTCCGATTTAGCGAATCAGATGTGCTAGATATATATGAACTGCAATGGAGGCTGCCGAGGGGAGGACGGCTCATAATAATGGCTGTAATGGAGTCAATGGAATAGTATCAAACACATGAGAGAGATGGTTTCCATGTAGTTGATACCCCTCCATTGTAGCCATTTGGGGGCGGCAGGGTAGCCTAGTGAGAGTTGGTCTAGTAACCGGAAGGTTGCAAGTTCAAACCCCCGAGCTGACAAATCTGTCGTTCTGCCCCTGAACAGGCAGTTAACCCACTGTTCCTAGGCCGTCATTGAAAATAAGAATTTGTTCTTAACTGACTTGCCTAGTTAAATAAAGGTAAAAGCAGCCTCCGCAGAGGAACTGGCTAGGGGCTCCGCAGAGGAACTGGCTAGGGGCTCCGCAGAGGAACTGGCTAGGGGCTCCGCAGAGGGGCTTGTCTGACCACTCAAAACTGAACTCTTCCTCTGCTCTATGTTCTCTAGCCTGACATCATTGATGTCGTCTGTGGTGAACAAAGTCATCAGCGATTGGTTTATCTCTAACCATTCAGAGTATCAAAGCCAATGACACGTTTTCTAACCAACGCTTTACCCACACGGCCCAACTGATTGGTTTCTGAGTCGTCGGGGGGGTACTCATATCCAGACATTGCAGTGAAGAAACTAACATCTGTGGGCATAGCGTTTGGTTGGGAAAATGAGTTTGGGTAGCCAGGCAGGCTAGGAGGAGGACGGGCTAGGAGGAGGACGGGCTAGGAGGAGGACGGGCTAGGAGGAGGACGGAGGACGGGCTAGGAGGAGGACGGAGGACTGGCTAGGAGGAGGACGGGCTAGGAGGAGGACGGGCTAGGAGGAGGACGGGCTAGGAGGAGGACGGGCTAGGAGGAGGACGGGCTAGGAGGAGGGAGGAGGACGGGCTAGGAGGAGGGAGGAGGACGGGCTAGGAGGACGGGCTAGGAGGAGGACGGAGGACGGGCTAGGAGGAGGACGGGCTTGAGAAATGAAAGATTTAAGGGACTTTTCTGACCAGCATCCAATTGACGACTAACCAAAACCTACCACCTAACCATAATCCTATCCTCAACCAAACCCTTAACCCCTAAACACTGTTTTAGGAACACTGTGGGGAATATGGCCAATATGCCCTAGCCAGTTCCTGCCGAACATTATTATATTGACATGTCTTACCTGGCCAGTTACCTGGGCCGAACATTATCTGAATGTGAGTTGAGGCTCCCGATCCGTTCCAGTCTAGTCCACTACTATAATCCATGGCTACATCCAAAAGGGTACACTATACCCTAGTCCACTACTATAATCCATGGCTACATCCAAAAGGGTACACTATACTCTAGTCCACTACTATAATCCATGGCTACATCCAAAAGGGCACACTATACCCTAGTCCACTACTATAATCCATGGCTACATCCAAAAGGGTACACTATACTCTAGTCCACTACTATAATCCATGGCTACATCCAAAAGGGTACACTATACCCTAGTCCACTACTATAATCCATGGCTACATCCAAAAGGGCACACTATACCCTAGTCCACTACTATAATCCATGGCTACATCCAAAAGGGTACACTATACCCTAGTCCACTACTATAATCCATGGCTACATCCAAAAGGGCACACTATACCCTAGTCCACTACTTTTGACCAGGGCCCATAGCGCTCTGGTCAAAAGTATTGCTCTATGTAAGGAATAGGGTCCCATTTGGGATGAATGACAATCATGTTGCTTGATTCACCCTGTGTGTCCTGGATACCTCCTCTTATCAATGGGTGTGATTCGGCCTGAAGCTGTTGAGGCCAGTAGCAACCAACCAGACCGTTCTATTACTGAGCAATGTAACACAGAGAGTCAGGACAGCTGGGTCTCGTCTGGGCTCTGTCAAGTACAACACACACACTCTGTCTGGAGGAGGAGGAGGCAGCAGTCTGGAGGAGGAGGAGGCAGCAGTCTGGAGGAGGAGGAGGCAGCAGTCTAACCCTCTCCTGTCTGGAGGAGGCAGCAGTCTAACCCTCTCCTGTCTGGAGGAGGCAGCAGTCTAACCCTCTCCTGTCTGGAGGAGGAGGCAGCAGTCTAACCCTCTCCTGTCTGGAGGAGGAGGCAGCAGTCTGGAGGAGGAGGCAGCAGCAGTCTGGAGGAGGCAGCAGTCTAACCCTCTCCTGTCTGGAGGAGGCAGCAGTCTAACCCTCTCCTGTCTGGAGGAGGCAGCAGTCTAACCCTCTCCTGTCTGGAGGAGGCAGCAGTCTAACCCTCTCCTGTCTGGAGGATGCAGCAGTCTGAACCTGGACCTCTCCTTTCCTGAGCCTTGATATTTCTCAGTGAGAAATGGCACCAGAACCTGTTATAGTTCTATTGATGGGAAGCGTGTGTGTGTGTGTGTGTGTGTGTGTGTGTGTGTTCCTGTAAAGGGGACCCTTCAAGGCCTGTCTGTCAACATGTCTATCAGGAGGCCAAGGCAAGAGCGGAGGAGAGGGCTCTGATGACAGCTCAGTCAAAACTGCTGTTTTAGGATGATAATTAGAACAGGGCTGTATAACTAATGCTCCTGCCTCTCGGGTGGGACTGGGGGTGATGGACAGACTCTAACAGTTACAGTACAAATCCTCATCTTGAAAAGTTACCAAGTGAAAATAATGTTCTAGATTTGGCATTTAGAGAGCTGTTGTATGATTGAAATATTGGTCAAACAGTTAATGGGTTTGGTGCTGTTTGTTTCACGTGAAGTTCAGAGGTGGATAGTGGAGGTCTGGTTAGAGAGATATAATGGAGGGGGATAGTGGAGGTCTGGTTAGAGGGGGGTAGTGGAGGTCTGGTTAGAGAGATATAATGGAGGGGGATAGTGGAGGTCTGGTTAGAGGGGGGTAGTGGAGGTCTGGTTAGAGGGATATAATGGAGGGGGATAGTGGAGATCTGGTTAGATAGATATAATGGAGGGGGGTAGTGGAGGTCTGGTTAGAGAGATATAATGGAGGGGGATAGAGGAGGTCTGTTAGATAGATATAATGGAGGGGGATAGTGGAGGTCTGGTTAGAGGGGGTAGTGGAGGTCTGGTTAGAGAGATATAATGGAGGGGGATAGTGGAGGTCTGGTTAGAGGGGGGTAGTGGAGGTCTGGTTAGAGAGATATAATGGAGGGGATAGTGGAGGTCTGGTTAGATAGATATAATGGAGGGGGGTAGTGGAGGTCTGGTTAGAGAGATATAATGGAGGGGGATAGTGGATGTCTGGTTAGAGGGGGATAGTGGAGGGGGATATTGGAGGGGGATAGTGGAGGTCTGGTTAGAGGGATATAATGGAGGGGGATAGTGGAGGGGGATAGTGGAGGTCTGGTTAGAAAGATATAATGGAGGGGGATAGTGGAGGTCTGGTTAGAGAGATAATGGAGGGGGATAGCTGAGGTCTGGTTAGAGGGGGATAGTGGAGGTCTGGTTAGAGGGGGATAGTGGAGGGGGATAGTGGAGGGGGATAGTGGAGGTCTGGTTAGAGGGATATAATGGAGGGGGATAGTGGAGGTCTGGTTAGAGAGATATAATGGAGGGGGTAGTGGAGGTCTGGTTAGAGGGATATAATGGAGGGGGATAGTGGAGGTCTGGTTAGAGGGATATAATGGAGGGGGATAGTGGAGGTCTGGTTAGAGGGATATAATGGAGGGGGATAGTGGAGGGGGATAGTGGAGGTCTGGTTAGAGGGATATAATGGAGGGGGATAGTGGAGGTCTGGTTAGAGAGATATAATGGAGGGGGATAGTGGAGGTCTGGTTAGAGGGATATAATGGAGGGGGATAGTGGAGGGGGATAGTGGAGGTCTGGTTAGAGGGATATAATGGAGGGGGATAGTGGAGGTCTGGTTAGAGAGATATAATGGAGGGGGTAGTGGAGGTCTGGTTAGAGGGATATAATGGAGGGGGATAGTGGAGGTCTGGTTAGAGGGGTATAGTGGAGGTCTGGTTAGAGGGATATAATGGAGGGGGTAGTGGAGGTCTGGTTAGAGGGATATAATGGAGGGGGATAGTGGAGGTCTGGTTAGAGGGGGATAGTGGAGGTCTGGTTAGAGGGGTATAGTGGAGGTCTGGTTAGAGGGATATAATGGAGGGGGTAGTGGAGGTCTGGTTAGAGGGATATAATGGAGGGGGATAGTGGAGGGGGATAGTGGAGGTCTGGTTAGAGGGATATAATGGAGGGGGTAGTGGAGGTCTGGTTAGAGGGATATAATGGAGGGGGATAGTGGAGGGGGATAGTGGAGGTCTGGTTAGAGGGATCTAATGGAGGGGGATAGTGGAGGTCTGGTTAGAGAGATATAATGGAGGGGGATAGTGGAGGTCTGGTTAGAGGGGGATAGTGGAGGTCTGGTTAGAGGGGTATAGTGGAGGTCTGGTTAGAGGGATATAATGGAGGGGGATAGTGGAGGTCTGGTTAGAGGGGTATAGTGGAGGTCTGGTTAGAGGGATATAATGGAGGGGGGTAGTGGAGGTCTGGTTAGAGAGATATAATGGAGGGGGATAGTGGAGGTCTGGTTAGAGAGATATAATGGAGGGGGTAGTGGAGGTCTGGTTAGAGGGATATAATGGAGGGGGATAGTGGAGGTCTGGTTAGAGGGGGATAGTGGAGGTCTGGTTAGAGGGGTATAGTGGAGGTCTGGTTAGAGGGATATAATGGAGGGGGTAGTGGAGGTCTGGTTAGAGGGATATAATGGAGGGGGATAGTGGAGGTCTGGTTAGAGGGAGATAGTGGAGGTCTGGTTAGAGGGGTATAGTGGAGGTCTGGTTAGAGGGATATAATGGAGGGGGTAGTGGAGGTCTGGTTAGAGGGATATAATGGAGGGGGATAGTGGAGGGGGATAGTGGAGGTCTGGTTAGAGGGATATAATGGAGGGGGTAGTGGAGGTCTGGTTAGAGGGATATAATGGAGGGGGATAGTGGAGGGGGATAGTGGAGGTCTGGTTAGAGGGATATAATGGAGGGGGATAGTGGAGGTCTGGTTAGAGAGATATAATGGAGGGGGATAGTGGAGGTCTGGTTAGAGGGGGATAGTGGAGGTCTGGTTAGAGGGGTATAGTGGAGGTCTGGTTAGAGGGATATAATGGAGGGGGATAGTGGAGGTCTGGTTAGAGGGGTATAGTGGAGGTCTGGTTAGAGGGATATAATGGAGGGGGTAGTGGAGGTCTGGTTAGAGAGATATAATGGAGGGGGATAGTGGAGGTCTGGTTAGAGAGATATAATGGAGGGGGTAGTGGAGGCCTGGTTAGAGGGGGATAGTGGAGGGGGATAGTGGAGGGGGATAGTGGAGGCCTGGTTAGAGAGATATAATGGAGGGGGGTAGTGGAGGCCTGGTTAGAGAGATATAATGGAGGGGGGTAGTGGAGGTCTGGTTAGAGAGATATAATGGAGGGGGATAGTGGAGGTCTGGTTAGAGGGGGATAGTGGAGGGGGATAGTGGAGGGGGATAGTAGAGGCCTTTTTAGAGAGATATAATGGAGGGGGATAGTGGAGGCCTGGTTAGAGAGATATAATGGAGGTGGGTAGTGGAGGCCTGGTTAGAGAGATATATTGGAGGGGGGTAGTGGAGGCCTGGTTAGATGAGGATAGTGGAGGGGGATAGTGGAGGCCTGGTTAGAGTGGGATAGTGGAGTTCTGGTTAGAGGGGGATAGCGGTGGCCTGGTTAGAGGGGGATAGTGGTGGCCTGGTTAGAGGAGGATAGTGGAGGTGGATAGTGGAGTTCTGGTTAGAGAGGGGTGTGTGTATATTTCATGGAGGGCGGGCTGGGAGTCTCAGATGTAAGGGATAGTGTGTAGACTAGAGTGAGAGCATTGGACTGATACTAGTACAGAATCAGAGGCCGGACTGAGGGGAGGAGCTAGAGGGAATAATCCTCTGGCCATCTGGTGTGTGTGTGTGTGTGTGTGTGTGTGTGTGTGTCAGTCATTACGTGGGACAGGGTCCTGGTGTACTTACTGTCTTCCCTTGTCACCTTTTGTCTTCCTGACTGACTCTTGGGGCTGTGCCTAGCTTTTTGGTGACCTTAGGCAAGATTTAGAAGTGGGGCCTCCCCACCTCGGAGGCAAAACATTTTAGTAGCCCTCCTGTTGATGGCCGAGATAACATTTTTGAGTTTTAAAGTAAATTTCCTGCAATTCTACTTATTTTGCCATGGGAAGGAGAGACTTTTTCTCTCTCCAAATGTTCCTGTTAGCTCAGACAAGCCCCACCTTCTACCAGTTCCAAAACTCCTTGGTACAGATCTAGGATCAGCTTTCCCATCTCTACCCGAACCTTAACCATTACTGGAGAAAATACAAAACTGACCTCAGATCACCAGTCCCAACTAGTTTTGCACGGTATACCCAAACTTTGTTACTTTTTTGATACTAAACATGAAAAACAGTTTGTTACAAGAATTTTTGTGACTTTACTTGTGTCAAATGTGTCTTTCACTGATTAATTCTATCGTTGCAGTCGATGTCCCCCTTATAGCACTAGTGCACTGTGCCTGCTATACTTAGCCTGTACTGGGAGTCTGGACTGTATCATGTTAGCTCCCCACTCAGTCTGTACTGTATCATGTTCGCTCCTCACTGGGAGTCTGGACTGTATCATGTTAGCTCCCCACTTAGCCTGTACTGGGAGTCTGGACTGTATCATGTTAGCTCCCCACTCAGTCTGTACTGTATCATGTTAGCTCCTCACTGGGAGTCTGGACTGTATCATGTTAGCTCCCCACTTAGCCTGTACTGGGAGTCTGGACTGTATCATGTTAGCTCCCCACTCAGTCTGTACTGTATCATGTTCGCTCCTCACTGGGAGTCTGGACTGTATCATGTTAGCTCCCCACTTAGCCTGTACTGGGAGTCTGGACTGTATCATGTTAGCTCCCCACTTAGCCTGTACTGGGAGTCTGGACTGTATCATGTTAGCTCCTCACTGGGAGTCTGGACTGTATCATGTTAGCTCCCCACTCAGTCTGTACTGTATCATGTTAGCTCCTCACTGGGAGTCTGGACTGTATCATGTTAGCTCCCCACTTAGCCTGTACTGGGAGTCTGGACTGTATCATGTTAGCTTCTCACTTAGCCTGTACTGGGAGTCTGGACTGTATCAGGTTAGCTCCTCACTTAGCCTGTACTGGGAGTCTGTACTGTATCATGTTAGCTCCTCACTGGGAGTCTGGACTGTATAATGTTAGCTCCTCACTGGGAGTCTGGACTGTATCATGTTAGCTCCTCACTGGGAGTCTGGACTGTATCATGTTAGCTCCCCACTCAGTCTGTACTGTATCATGTTAGCTCCTCACTGGGAGTCTGGACTGTATCATGTTAGCTCCTCACTGGGAGTCTTGACTGTATCATGTTAGCTCCTCACTAGGAGTCTGGACTGTATCATGTTAGCTCCCCACTCAGTCTGTACTGTATCATGTTAGCTCCTCACTGGGAGTCTGGACTGTATCATGTTAGCTCCTCACTAGGAGTCTGGACTGTATCATGTTAGCTCCCCACTCAGTCTGTACTGTATCATGTTAGCTCCTCACTGGGAGTCTGGACTGTATCATGTTAGCTCCCCACTTAGCCTGTACTGGGAGTCTGGACTGTATCATGTTAGCTCCTCACTGGGAGTCTGGACTGTATCATGTTAGCTCCCCACTCAGTCTGTACTGTATCATGTTAGCTCCTCACTGGGAGTCTGGACTGTATCATGTTAGCTCCCCACTTAGCCTGTACTGGGAGTCTGGACTGTATCATGTTAGCTTCTCACTTAGCCTGTACTGGGAGTCTGGACTGTATCAGGTTAGCTCCTCACTTAGCCTGTACTGGGAGTCTGGACTGTATCATGTTAGCTTCTCACTTAGCCTGTACTGGGAGTCTGGACTGTATCATGTTAGCTCCCCACTCAGTTTGTACTGGGAGTCTGGACTGTATCATGTTAGCTCCCCACTTAGCCTGTACTGGGAGTCTGGACTGTATCATGTTAGCTCCTCACTTAGCCTGTACTGGGAGTCTGTACTGTATCATGTTAGCTCCCCACTCAGTCTGTACTGGGAGTCTGGACTGTATCATGTTAGCTCCTCACTAGGAGTCTGGACTGTATCATGTTAGCTCCTCACTAGGAGTCTGGACTGTATCATGTTAGCTCTACACTAGGAGTCTGGACTGTATCATGTTAGCTCCTCACTAGGAGTCTGGACTGTATCATGTTAGCTCCTCACTAGGAGTCTGGACTGTATCATGTTAGCTCTACACTAGGAGTCTTGACTGTATCATGTTAGCTCCTCACTTAGTCTGGACTGTATCATGTTAGCTCCTCACTAGGAGTCTGGACTGTATCATGTTAGCTCCTCACTAGGAGTCTGGACTGTATCATGTTCGCTCCTCACTAGGAGTCTGAACTGTATCATGTTAGCTCCTCACTAGGAGTCTGGACTGTATCATGTTAGCTCCCCACTTAGCCTGTACTGGGAGTCTGGACTGTATCATGTTAGCTCCTCACTAGGAGTCTGGACTGTATCATGTTAGCTCCTCACTAGGAGTCTGGACTGTATCATGTTAGCTCTACACTAGTAGTCTGGACTGTATCATGTTAGCTCCTCACTAGGAGTCTGGACTGTATCATGTTAGCTCCTCACTAGGAGTCTGGACTGTATCATGTTAGCTCCTCACTGGGAGTCTGGACTGTATCATGTTAGCTCCTCACTAGGAGTCTGGACTGTATCATATTAGCTCCTCACTAGGAGTCTGGACTGTATCATGTTAGCTCTACACTAGGAGTCTGGACTGTATCATGTTAGCTCCTCACTGGGAGTCTGGACTGTATCATGTTAGCTCTACACTAGGAGTCTGGACTGTATCATGTTAGCTCCTCACTAGGAGTCTGGACTGTATCATGTTAGCTCCCCACTCAGTCTGTACTGGGAGTCTGTACTGTATCATGTTAGCTCCTCACTGGGAGTCTGGACTGTATCATGTTAGCTCTACACTAGGAGTCTGGACTGTATCATGTTAGCTCCTCACTAGGAGTCTGGACTGTATCATGTTAGCTCCTCACTGGGAGTCTGGACTGTATCATGTTAGCTCCTCACTAGGAGTCTGGACTGTATCATGTTAGCTCCTCACTAGGAGTCTGGACTGTATCATGTTAGCTCTACACTAGGAGTCTGGACTGTATCATGTTAGCTCCTCACTGGGAGTCTGGACTGTATCATGTTCGCTCCTCACTAGGAGTCTGGACTGTATCATGTTAGCTCTTCACTAGGAGTCTGGACTGTATCATGTTCGCTCCTCACTAGGAGTCTGGACTGTATCATTTTAGCTCTTCACTCATGCTGCACAGAAGTTAACACAACTGAATGATATGACACGGCATGTAGAAATGTTGACTGTTAAACAATGTCTCTACAGGCTAGAACACTTTTTACAATCCAAGAAGATACCGGTAGCTTCCAGATTTGTAGGCTAAAATTATTTGCTAGCTAACATCAATTTACTGGCACTTGTGTTTGTGATAATATGCAAAACATAACACAAAATGTGCTGATTTCAAAGCTGATTGCCACCAAAACTTTATTTATTCACTTCATCAGTCTCTCTCTCTCCCACGTCGCTTCCAAAGATGATCTATTGCCTCAGCGACGTGTGTGTCGTGTGTGTGTGTGTGTGAATATTCCTCCGATGGGCCGACCAGTGTTGCCAACTACTTTTTCAGTGAGAATCGCTATTGGCTCCTTGATTTGTCACAAGAAGACGTTGTTGTCGTTGTCGCGATGTCGTTGCCGCACCAATTAGCCTCGCTATGGCAGAGCTGCGGTACCCGACACGAGTTCATTAACTCGATGCATGCGTGTACTCCTATTGTATATGTATTCACCTGTGTTGTGAGTAGACCTACAGTAGCTTACATCTTGATTTACCCTGTTTCAGTAACCATTTACCATTTCAAATGAAGTATGACCATTATTTTGTACTGTAGTTTGGTAAAAACAAAGTGAAATGAATTGTATGACTGTATAACTGATTCACTAATGCATACAGCCATGCAGTACATGTCCTGTCTGAAAAAAAAAAACGCTTGTGTAAGATCAAATGATATTGAACTCAAAAGATGTCCACCGATTTAAAAAAAAGTCAGCTACTGCTCTGATCTGACTGGATTATGTTCTGGGACTTTCTTTTTTTTTTTTTTTTTTACTGTGGTATATCGTTTTTTGGATCAAGTGTTGAGATGCTTAACCTGGTATTGGTGTCGAAGTCAACATTCTGGTATCGTAACAACACTAGTCCCAACAGTTCAATACCTACAGAGCTGTCCATGGTGCTGACGTCCCTTCCAAATGCTGCAAAGTGCTGAATTCCCCTTCGACTGTCTAGGTTTTAAACTGGGGTTGTCCGTGCATCACAGCTGTGTTATTAGCCCACTGAGCTAAAGCCTGCGTTTGGAAACGTCCATGCAACACGTGTAATGGTCCCCCCCAACCCATTTGTAGGAGATTGACATGACATTACATACAAATGACAGAGTGGCACTAAGGAGGTGGGCAGGAGCCTGATGATGGGAAATTCAGGATATTAAAGAGGATTGTGACGTCATGATAATCTGACAGGGTGTTCTCTCTGACCTCTGGTGACCACTGCCTGGCTCTGCTTCCCGCTCTCCTCTCTCTTTCTTTGCCCCCTGTTCTCTTCTCTCTCTGCCCCCTGTTCTCTTCTCTCTCTGCCCCCTGTTCTCTTCTCTCTCTGCCCCCTGTTCTCTTCTCTCTCTGCCCCCTGTTCTCTTCTCTCTCTGCCCCC
The DNA here is from genome assembly GCF_057628025.1 of Oncorhynchus mykiss. Classification (NCBI taxonomy): domain Eukaryota; kingdom Metazoa; phylum Chordata; class Actinopteri; order Salmoniformes; family Salmonidae; genus Oncorhynchus; species Oncorhynchus mykiss. Next base: position 79,722,842 of record NC_143032.1, read on the forward strand.
TGTTCTCTTCTATCTCCGCCCCCCTGTTCTCTCCTCACTCTCTCCGCCCCCTGTTCTCACCTCGCTCTCTCTCTCCGACCCCTGTTCTCTCCTCGCTCTCTCTCTCTGCCCCCTGTTGTCCTCGCTCTCTCTCCGCCCCCTGTTCTCTCCTCGCTCTCTCTGCCCCTTGTTGTCCTCTCTCTCTCTGCCCCTTGCTGTCCTCTCTCTCTCTCTCTGCCCCCTGTTGTCCTCTCTCTCTCTCCGCCCCCTGTTCTCACTCGCTCTCTCTCCGCCCCTGTTCTCACCTCGCTCTCTCTCTCCGCCCCCTGTTCTCCCCTCGCTCTCTCTCTCTCTCTGCCCCTTGCTGTCCTCTCTCTCTCTCTGCCCCCTGTTGTCCTCTCTCTCTCTCCGCCCATGGTTCTCACCTCGCTCTCTCTCCGCCCCCTGTTCTCACCTCGCTCTCTCTCCGCCCCCTGTTCTCACCTCGCTCTCTCTCTCCGCCCCCTGTTGTCCTCTCTCTCTCTCTGCCCCCTGTTGTCCTCTCTCTCTCTGCCCCCTGTTGTCCTCGCTCTCTCTCCGCCCCCTGTTGTCCTCGCTCTCTCTCCGCCCCCTGTTGTCCTCTCTCTTTCTCCGCCCCCTGTTGTCCTCTCTCTCTCTCTCCGCCCCCTGTTGTCCTCTCTCTCTCTCTCCGCCCCCTGTTGTCCTCTCTCTCTCTCTCCGCCCCCTGTTGTCCTCTCTCTCTCTCCGCCCCCTGTTCTCTCCTCGCTGTCTCTCTGCCCCCTGTTGTCCTCTCTCTCTCTCTCTGCCCCCTGTTCTCACCTCGCTCTCTCTCCGCCCCCTGTTCTCTCCTCGCTCTCTCTCCGCCCCCTGTTGTCCTCGCGCTCTCTTCTCTTTGTCTGTTGGAGGGCTTTAAATAGAGATCAATCTGGCCAAGGATTGGATTTGGAATACACAGTGTTTTGATAGAGAGGGAATGATGGGTCATGGAGTTTGCCTTGCTACACACGCAGATGGATTTGACCCACAGTAAGTTGTCACAGAGCAGAGTATTGCTACGTACACACACAGTGGTCGTATGTGGGATTAAATGTTACATCATTATATCCTCTCAAAAGTCTGTCATTTTTTTTAGAGCAGCCATTGTCCAGCAGGCCAAACGGCATTATGATGGCACACGGTCGGCCTCTCTCCTGTGTCCAAATAATCTCTACTTTCTCCTGAAGTGTCGATGTTCACTTCTCCCTATAAATGTAAAACTATTACATTGCTGTTGGTGCAATATGCTACCTAGAGGGCGTTCCCACCACATTTCCTATACCAGTTATTTTCTGTCAAATCCATGAAGGGAAGTGAATAAGTGCACACTTTGAGAGTAAGAAGAGTGTCACTGTCTATACACCCCCCCCCCCCCCCCCCCCCACCCACCCCCGGCTTCCCTCTGAGGTTCCTCCCTCAGAAGGTCTGACTGCGTCTCGGTCCCTCTGGAGCCCGTCTTAATTGGGCTGTTGCCACGGGTTACCAGTGACACAGCTTGGAGTTCAGTCTGTCTAACGATGCAGTCATTAAGTACAGTTGTAGTCGGATGTTTACATACACCTTAGCCAAAAAACATTTAAACTCAGTCTTTCACAATTCCTGACATTTAATCCTAGTAAAAATTCCCCTGTCTTAGGTCAGTTAGGATCACCACTTTATTTTAAGAATGTGAAATGTCAGAATAATAGTTGAGAGAATTATTTATTTCAGCTTTTATTTCTTTCATCACATTCCCAGTGGGTCAGAAGTTTACATACACTCAATTAGTATTTGGTAGCATTGCCTTTAAATGGTTTAAGTTGGGTTAAATGTTTCGGGTAGCCTTCCACAAGCTCCCCACAATAAGTTGGGTGAATTTTGTCCCATTCCTCCTGACAGAGCTGGTGTAACTGAATCAGGTTTGTAGGCCTCCTTGCTCGCACACGCTTTTTCAGTTATGCCCACAAATTGTGTATGGGATTGAGGTCAAGGCTTTGTGAAGGCCACTCCAATACATTGACTTTGTTGTCCTTAAGCCATTTTGCAACAACTTTGGAAGTATGCTTGGGGTCATTGTCCATTTGGAAGACCCATTTGCGACCAAGCTTTAACTTACCGACTGATGTCTTGAGAGGATGCTTCAATATATCCACAGATTTTTCCCGCCTCATGATGCCATCTATTTTGTGAGGTGCACCAGTCCTTCCTGCAGCAAAGCACCCCCACAACATGATGCCTCCACCTCCATGCTTCATGGTTGGGATGGTGTTCTTCGGCTTGCAAGCCGCGCCCTTTTTCATCCAAACATAACGATGGTCATTATGGCCAAACAGTTCTATTGTTGTTTCATCAGACCAAAAAGTATAGTCTTTGTCCCCATGTGCAGTTGTAAACCGTAGTCTGGCTCTTTCATGGCAGTTTTGGAGCAGTGGCTTCTTCCTTGCTGAGTGGCCTTTCAGGTTATATCGATATAGGACTCGTTTTACTTTGGATATAGATACTTTTGTACTTTCCTCCAGCATCTTCACAATGTCTTTTGCTGTTGTTCTGGGATTAATTTGCACTTTTCGCACCTAAATACGTTCATCTCTAGGAGACAGAATGCGTCTCCTTCCTGAGTGGTATGACGGCTGCGTGGTCCCGTGGTGTTTATACTTGTGTACTATTGATTGTACCAGTAGTGGGGTAGAACAGGCATTACGTATGATGTGGTAGGGTAGAACAGGCATTAAGTATGATGTGGCAGAACAGGCATTAAGTATGATGTGATGGGGCAGAACAGCCATTAAGTATGATGTGGTAGAACATGCATTAAGTATGATGTGGTGGGGCAGAACAGCCATTGAGTATGATGTGGTGGGGTAGAGCAGGCATTAAGTATGATGTGGTGGGGTAGAACAGGCATTAAGTATGATGTGGTGGGGTAGAACAGCCATTAAGTATGATGTGGTGGGACAGAACAGGCATTAAGTATGATGTGATGGGGCAGAACAGCCATTAAGTATGATGTGGTAGAACAGCCATTAAGTATGATGTGTCAGAACAAGCATTAAGTATGATGTGGCAGAACAGGCATTAAGTATGATGTGGCAGAACAGGCATTAAGTATGATGTGGCAGAACAGGCATTAAGTATGATGTGGCAGAACAGGCATTAAGTATGATGTGTCAGAACAGGCATTAAGTATGATGTGTCAGAACAGGCATTAAGTATGATGTGTCAGAACAGGCATTAAGTATGATGTGGTAGAACAGGCATTAAGTATGATGTGTCAGAACAGGCATTAAGTATGATGTGGTGGGGTAGAACAGGCATTAAGTATGATAAGGGTAGAACAGGCATTAAGTATGATTTGGTAGAACAGGCATTAAGTATGATGGGGTAGAACAGTATGATGTGGTGGGGCAGAACAGCCATTAAGTATGATGTGGCAGAACAGCCATTAAGTATGATGTGGTAGAACAGGCATTACGTATGATTTGGTAGAACAGGCTTTAAGTATGATGGGGCAGCACAGGCTTCACGTATGATGGGGTGGGGTAGAACAGGCATTAAGTATGATGTGGTGTGGCAGAACAGGCATTGAGTATGATGTGGTGTGGCAGAACAGGCATTAAGTATGAACAGCCATTAAGTCTGATGAACAGAACAGGCATTAGGTATGATGTGGTGTGGCAGAACAGGCATTAATTATGATTTGGTGTGGCAGAACAGGCATTAAGTATGATGGGGTGGGGCAGAACAGGTATGATGTGGTGGGGTACAACAGGCATTAAGTATGATGTGGTAGAACAGGCATTAAGTATGAAGTGGTAGAACAGATATTAAGTGTGGTGGGGTAGAACATGCAATAAGTAAGATGTGGTAGAACAGATATTAAGTGTGGTGTGGTAGAACAGGCTTTAAGTATGATGGGGTAGAACAGGCTTTAAGTATGATGGGGTAGCACAGGCTTTAAGTATGATGGGGTAGCACAGATATTAAGTGTGGTGTGGTAGAACAGGCTTTAAGTATGATGGGGTAGAACAGGCTTTAAGTATGATGGGGTAGCACAGTCTTCAAGGATAATGGGGTAGCACAGGCTTCAAGTATGATGGGGTAGCACAGGCTTCAAGTTTGATGGGGTAGCACAGGCTTCAAGTATGATGGGGTAGCACAGGCTTAAAGTATGATGGGGTAGAACAGGCTTCAAGTATGATGGGGTAGCACAGGTTTCAAGTATGATGGAGCAGCACAGGCTTCAAGTATGATGTGGTGGGGCAGAACAGGCATTAAGTATGATGTGGTGGGGTAGATCAGGCATTAAGTATGATTTGGTAGAACAGGCATTAAGTATGATGGGGTAGAACAGGCATTAAGTGTGGTGGGGTAGAACATGCATTAAGTGTGGTGGGGTAGAACAGGCATTAAGTATGATGTGGTGTGGCAGAACAGGCATTCAGTATGATGGGGTAGAACAGGCATTAAGTGTGGTGGGGTAGAACAGGCATTAAGTATGAACAGCCATTAAGTATGATGAACAGAACAGGCATTACATATGATGTGGTGTGGCAGAACAGGCATTAATTATGATTTGGTGTGGCAGAACAGGCATTAAGTATGATAAGGTGTGGCAGAACAGGCATTAAGTATGATGTGGTGGGGCAGAACAGGCATTAAGTATGATGGGGTGTGGCAGAACAGGCATTAAGTATGATGTGGTTGGGCAGAACAGGCATTAAGTATGATGGGGCAGTACAGGCTTCAAGTATGATGGGGCAGTACAGGCTTCAAGTATGATGCGGCCGAACAGGCTTAAAGTATGACTGGGTAGCACAGGCTTCAAGTATGACAGGGTAGAACAGGCTTCAAGTATGATGCGGTAGCACAGGCTTCAAGTATGATGGGGTAGCACAAGCTTCACGTATGATGGGGCAGCACAGGCATTAAGTATGATGGGGTATCACAGGCATTAAGTATGATGGGATGGAACAGGCATTAAGTATGATGTGGTGGAACAGGCATTAAGTATGATATGGTAAAACATGCATTAAGTATGATGTGGTAGAACAGGCATTAAGTATGATTTGGTGGGGTAGAACAGGCATTAAGTATGATTTGGTGGGGTAGAACAGGCATTAAGTATGATTTGGTAGGGTAGAACAGGCATTAAGTATTATGTGGTAGAACAGGCATTAAGTGTGGTTTGGTAGAACAGGCATAAAGCTTGTGCTAATGCATCATACTTAAAGTACGATGGGGTTAGCACAGGCTTCACGTACGATGTTGGCAGCACAGGCTTCACGTATGATGGGGCAGCACAGGCTTCAAGTTTGATGGGGTAGCACAGGCTTTAAGTGTAATGTGGTGGGGCAGAACAGGCATTAAGTATGATGTGGTGGGGCAGAACAGGCATTAAGTATGATGTGGTGGGGCAGAACAGGCTTTAAGTATGATGTGGTGGGGCAGAGCAGGCATTAAGTATGATGTGGTGGGGCAGAACAGGCATTAAGTATGATGTGGTGGGGTAAAACAGGCATTAAGTATGATGTGGTGGGGTAAAACAGGCATTAAGTATGATGTGGTGGGGCAAAATAGGCATTAAGTATGATGTGGTGGGGCAGAACAGGCTTTAAGTATGATGTGGTGGGGCAGAACAGGCATTAAGTATGATGGGGTGGGGCAGAACAGGCATTAAGTATGATGGGGTGGGGCAGAACAGGCATTAAGTATGATGTGGTAGAACAGGCATCAAGTATGATGTGGTAGAACAGTCATCAAGTATGATGTGGTAGAACAGGCATTAAGTATGATGTGGTAGAGCAGGCATTAAGTATGATGTGGTAGAACAGACATTAAGTATGGTGTGGTAGAACAGGCTTTAAGTATGATGGGGTAGCACAGGCGTTAAGTATGATGTGGTAAAACAGGCATTAAGTATGATGTGGTAGAACAGGCATTCAGTATGATTTGGTGGGGTAGAACAGGCATTAAGTATGATGTGGCAGAACAGGCTTTAATTATGATGGGGTAGCACAGGCGTTAAGTATGATGGGGTAGCACAGGCTTTAAGTATGATGGGGTAGAACAGGCTTTAAGTATGATGGGGCAGAACAGGCTTCAAGTATGATGGGGCCGCACAGGCTTCAAGTATGATGGGGCCGAACAGGCTTCAAGTATGACTGGGTAGCACAGGCTTCAAGTATGACGGGGTAGAACAGGCTTCAAGTATGATGGGGTAGCACAGGCTTCAAGTATGATGGGGTAGCACAGGTTTCACGTATGATGGGGCAGCACAGGCTTTAAGTGTGATGGGGGTGGAACAGGCATTAAGTATGATGTGTCAGAACAGGCATTAAGTATGATGTGGTAGAACAGGCATTAAGTATGATGTGGTAGAACAGGCATTAAGTATGATTTGGTGGGGTAGAACAGGCATTAAGTATGATTTGGTGGGGTAGAACAGGCATTAAGTATGATGTGGTGGGGTAGAACAGGCATTAAGTATGATGTGGTGGGGTAGAACAGGCATTAAGTATTATGTGGTAGAACAGGCATTAAGTGTGGTGTGGTAGAACAGGCATTAAGTATGATGGGGTAGCACAGGGTTTAAGTATGATGGGTTAGCACAGGCTTTAAGTATGATGGGGCAGCACAGGCTTCAAGTATGATGGGGCAGCACAGGCTTCAAGTATGATGGGGCAGCACAGGCTTCAAGTATGATGGGGTAGCACAGGCTTCACGTATGATGAGCAGCACAGGCTTCAAGTATGATGGGGTAGCACAGGCTTAAGTGTAATGTGGTGGGGCAGAACAGGCATTAAGTATGATGTGGTGGGGCAGAACAGGCATTAAGTATGATGTGGTGGGGCAGAACAGGCTTTAAGTATGATGTGGTGGGGCAGAACAGGCATTAAGTATGATTTGGTGGGGCAGAACAGGCATTAAGTATGGATATTATGATAACTATTAGAGTCCTGCAAATATAGGATCTTTCTACAGTAGGAAAATAATCCTGAAACAACAGGAAATGTGATTTATTATGTAGATTGTCATTAATGGAGATTTGTGTAGGGGTGATACATTTATTGTAAGGAAAACATCAAAGTGGAAATTACTAGCTTCAGAAGCCTTTTTAAACCTCAAGTACACTACAAGTTAAACATGTCCTGCATCGCAGGAAAGTTATCCTGTAACAGGATGATCAAATTAAGATCCTGCATCTGTATCTGACTAGTAGACTGAGAGGCTGGGAGTGTCAGACTAGAGGGAGAGATGAACATATGATCCTAGTACACAGTATGACAGGAGGATGTTTGTCTATGGCTCTCTCTCTCTCTCTCTCACACACACACACACACACACACACAGACCATATTTCACCTTTCTAAAAACAGAGGTGTGTGTAGATGAGGGAAGGGCCCCAGCTGCCAGTATTAAGTGTCTGTAACAGGTCAGTAATGATACAGCCGCCTGGGCGTTCACGTCCAGTCACTCCGTGACACATACAGCAGCTATATACAGACCTGAGGTGTATTTCAGTATAACTGTTCATCAGACTAGACCTGAGGTGTATTTCAGTATAACTGTTCATCAGACTAGACCTGAGGTGTATTTCAGTATAACTGTTCATCAGACTAGACCTGAGGTGTATTTCAGTATAACTGTTCATCAGACTAGACCTGAGGTGTCTACCTGTGTAACTGTTCATCAGACTAGACCTGAGGTGTATTTCAGTATAACTGTTCATCAGACTAGACCTGAGGTGTCTACCTGTGTAACTGTTCATCAGACTAGACCTGAGGTGTATTTCAGTATAACTGTTCATCAGACTAGACCTGAGGTGTATTTCAGTATAACTGTTCATCAGACTAGACCTGAGGTGTATTTCAGTATAACTGTTCATCAGACTAGACCTGAGGTGTATTTCAGTATAACTGTTCATCAGACTAGACCTGAGGTGTATTTCAGTATAACTGTTCATCAGACTAGACCTGAGGTGTATTTCAGTATAACTGTTCATCAGACTAGACCTGAGGTGTATTTCAGTATAACTGTTCATCAGACTAGACCTGAGGTGTCTACCTGTGTAACTGTTCATCAGACTAGACCTGAGGTGTATTTCAGTATAACTGTTCATCAGACTAGACCTGAGGTGTCTACCTGTGTAACTGTTCATCAGACTAGACCTGAGGTGTATTTCAGTATAACTGTTCATCAGACTAGACCTGAGGTGTATTTCAGTATAACTGTTCATCAGACTAGACCTGAGGTGTATTTCAGTATAACTGTTCATCAGACTAGACCTGAGGTGTATTTCAGTATAACTGTTCATCAGACTAGACCTGAGGTGTATTTCAGTATAACTGTTCATCAGACTAGACCTGAGGTGTATTTCAGTATAACTGTTCATCAGACTAGACCTGAGGTGTATTTCAGTATAACTGTTCATCAGACTAGACCTGAGGTGTATTTCAGTATAACTGTTCATCAGACTAGACCTGAGGTGTATTTCAGTATAACTGTTCATCAGACTAGACCTGAGGTGTATTTCAGTATAACTGTTCATCAGACTAGCCCTGAGGTGTCTACCTGTGTAACTGTTCATCAGACTAGACCTGAGGTGTATTTCAGTATAACTGTTCATCAGACTAGACCTGAGGTGTATTTCAGTATAACTGTTCATCAGACTAGACCTGAGGTGTATTTCAGTATATGTCTGTCTGTATAAAAAGCACTCTCTGAAGGCTGCTACTACTGTTTTAGGCTTCACCATGTCTCTCCTTGTGGATCCCTTACAGTGGGTGTGTGTGTACACCCCTTTGTTCTGGTCCAGATCAGTCCAGTCGTACTGAATGAAGAGTGGGTGATAGATACGCTGAGCAGATTCTATTACTGTGTGTATGAGCGGGCTTCAGAGGGCTGCTAAAAGCTGTCTTTGATTCAGATGACAGTTCATTAACTTCCTGTACTTCAAAGGATCCTGCGCCCATGCAGACCTCCCCACACACACACACTCTCACTCTCTCTCTCTCACACACACACGTTTGTTTTACTATACTTGTGAGGACCAAACAATTGATTCCCATTCAAAATCCCATTTTCCCTGACCCCTAACCTTAACCCTAATTCTAACCCTAACCATAATTGTAAACCTAAGCCATTAATAATCATTTTCCTTGTGGGGACTGGTGAAATGTCCCCACTCGTTTGAATTTTCCTTGTTTTATTATCCTGAGGACTTCTGGTTCTCACAAGGATAGTAAAGCCAAAAAACACACACACACACATGCACGCACGCGCACACACACACACACACACGCACACACAGGCGCCAAAGTCATTGCTACTGCAGATGGTCTCTAACGAAGTCATCTAAGATCCTCTCTGTCCAAAGTCATCCCTGTGTGACTAAAACAATATGGCCCGAAGTCAGATGACTTTTACATCATCGTTCAATACAGAGTGAATGAAAGCAAAGGAATTGTCATTCCCTGCAAGTCTTTCAGAGTTCTGTGGTGTTTCTTAGGGTCAAGGGAGGTTTACCTGGTCTGTTACCTAGCTGCATTCTATGAGGGTTCCCTGTGTTCTATTCTGATCCTCTAAACACATAGGAGAGACCTAGTCTAACCCTGCTTAAAGCATTAGGCTAGGGATTATCCCACCAGAAAACCCCTGCTCCCCCACACACACTCACTCTCATGGAATCACACACACTGAGGGCAGGTGGTTTGATATTTACATTTTAGTGGACTCTCTTATCCAGAGCAACTTGCAGTAGTGAGCACATACATTTTAGTCATTTAGTGGACTCTCTTATCCAGAGCAACTTGCAGTAGTGAGCACATACATTTTAGTCATTTAGTGGACTCTCTTATCCAGAGCAACTTGCAGTAGTGAGCACATACATTTTAGTCATTTAGTGGACTCTCTTATCCAGACCAACTTGCAGTAGTGAGCACATACATTTCTTTTCCATTCCTACTGGTCCGCCATGGGAATCGAACCCACAACACTGCCGTTGCAAGTGCCGCGCTCTACCACGTGAGCCACGCATGAACACGATGAGTTTTGGGACAGAGAGGATCCTAGATCAGCACTTAAGACGCTCGACACATACAACATCTGCCGACGCTGCCATCTGTCCCTCTTTAAGTTCTACATTTGAGTCTTTTCAGTGGACGCGTTTTGTCCAGAGCGACTTAGTTAGTGGTGGGACAAGCACATATCACACAGGCGTAGAAAGTACATTACGCTGTGGCATTACTCTCTGGTCCCGGAAGAGGACGGTGATACTGCTGTAGTGAACTCAGAACTCCGGTTGAGCTGGGAAATGTATCTGTCTCCAGGGATGAAGACTATTACAGGTGGACTGGCTGGCGGTGTTCCCACTAGGACACTGGGCCTTTCCTTAGTGTCAGTCTGCCAACCTGACGTGAACCGTGGCAAGCTGTGCCGAGCAACGGCTTCAGACAAATCACCTGTTTAACACCCCAGTGTGTGTGTGTGTGTGTGTGCGGCAGTCTATAAATAATCTCACACATTACTGTCTGTTTCGCCTGCTCTGTCTCCCTTTCTCTCTGCACTCTACAAACCACTGTCACTGTGTTTTTTAAATGTGATGTCCCTGTTGATAACAGGACTAACCTTTCTATTTTCTCTCTCTCTCCCTCCCTCTCTCTCTCCCTCTCTCCCTCTCTCTCTCTCTCTCTCTTTCTCTCTTTCTCTCTTTCTCTCTTTCTCTCTCTCTCTCTTTCTCTTTCTCTTTCTCTTTCTCTTTCTCTTTCTCAGTGAAGAAAGCCAAGCTGCATGGGCCTCCAGGTAAAAAAAAAAAAGACCAACGCACAAACAAGATGTGGTTCTCTGTGCACATTTACCGACAGTGCCTTCAGAAAGTATTCAAAATGGATTCAATATTTTTTTTTCTCATCCATCTACACACAAACACCCCATAATGACAGTGAAAACATATATATATTTATATATTTATACATATTTAAAAATTGTTACAAATGTATTGAAATACAGAAATATCTCATTTACAAAAGTATTCACACCCGAGTCTGGCACCTTTGACGACGATTACAGCTTTGAGTTGTCTTGGATATGTCTGTAGCAGTTTTGGAGTTAGTCATTTTTTTTCCCATTCATCCATGCAGATTTTCTTAACCTCTGTTAAGTTAGATGAGGAGCGGCATTGAACAGCAATCTTCAAGTCTTTCCAAAGATGTTCAATGGGATTCAAGTCTGGGCTTTGGCTGGGCCACTCGAGGACTTTCACATTCTTGTTCTGAAGCCATTCCAGCGTTGCTTTGTCTGTATGCTTGGGGGGGTCATTGTCCTGTAGGAATGTAAATCTTCGCCCCAGTCTATAGTCATTTGCACTCTGAAGCAGGTTCTCAAGGATTTGCCTGTATTTGGTTCCATTCATTGTTCCCTCTATCCTTACCAGTCTCCCAGGCCCAGCTGCTGAAAATCATCCCCGTAGCATGATGTTGCCACCACCATGCTTAACTGTAGGGATTGTTTTGGATGGGTGATGAGCTGTGCCTGGCTTTCTCCAGACATAGCGCTTTGCATACAGGCCAAAAGATGTCCAATTTTTGCCCCATCAGACGACAGAAGCGTTTGCCTTATGCTCTGTCTTTCATGTGCCTTTTTGCAAACTCCAAGCATGCTGTCATGGTCCTTTTTCTCAGGAGTGGCTTCCGTCTGGCCACTCTACCATAAAGCCCAGATTGGTGAAATGCTGTAGAGACTGTTGTCCTTCTGGCAGACTCTCCCATCTCAGCCAAGGAACTTTGTAGTTCTGTCAGAGTGGTCTCTTCTTTTTTTTTTTTGGTCACCTCCCTGACCAAGGTCCTTCTTCTCTAGGCTGGGTAGTTCCATATATTTTGTTTTATTTCTCAATGATGGAGACCACTGTGCTGTTAGAAACTTTCAACACTTTAGAAATGGTTTTATACCCTACCCCAGACATACACTGAGTGTACAAAACATTAGCAACTCCTTCCAAATATGCAGTAGCACCCCTTCTGCCCTCGGAAGTGCCTCAATTCGTCGGCGCATGCCCTCTACAAGGTTTAGAAAGCGTTCTACAGGAATGCTGGCCCATGTTAACTCCAATTTTTTTCCCATAGTTGTGTCAAGTTGGCTGGATATTCTTTGGGTGGTGGACCATTTTTTGATACACACGGGAAACTGTTGAGCGTGAAAAACCCAGCAGCGTTGCAGTTCTTGACACACTCCGTGTGGACAGGCGTGTTTATCCAAACAATTGAATTGGCCACAGGTGGACTTCAATCAAGTTGTAGTGAGGATGATCAAAGGATAACCTGAGCTCATGTTGGAGCGTCACAACAAAGGTGTGGGAATAGTGATGTAAATGTGAAAAAACATCTTTTCACTTTGTCATTATGGAGTATTGTGTGTAGATGGGTGAGAAATGTATTTCATCCATTTTGAATTGAGGCGGTAACACCAACAACAACATGTGGAATAAGTCAGGGGTTATGAATACTTTCTGACTGCGCTGTACGTGATCAGTTGAGAACAGGTTTCCCTGCTTGTCGTCATGGTGCTGGATTAGAGGATATTCTTGACAGGCTCGTGTCGGTTCTAACTACACTCTCTGGCTACGTTTTATGACCTCATCGCCAGTCTTTACCCTCAACTGGCTTTGAGCTCCTCTCTTCCTCTCCTCCACACTGGGTACAGCTGTCCGTGCCATCATTTCATCTGGGGATAGATAGATGAGAGAACTGAGAAATAGAATGTGAAATCAGCACAACTGGTCACCTGTAGCGAGATGGAGACGACACAACGGGTCACCTGTAGCGAGATGGAGACGGCACAACTGGTCACCTGTAGCGAGATGGAGACGACACAACGGGTCACCTGTAGCGAGATGGAGACGGCACAACTGGTCACCTGTAGCGAGATGGAGACGTCACAACTGGTCACCTGTAGCGAGATGGAGACGACACAACTGGTCACCTGTAGCGGGATGGAGACGAAACAACGGGTCACCTGTAGCGAGATGGAGACGACACAACGGGTCACCTGTAGCGAGATGGAGACGACACAACGGGTCACCTGTAGCGGGATGGAGACGACACAACGGGTCACCTGTAGCGGGATGGAGACGACACAACGGGTCACCTGTAGCGACATGGAGACGAAACAACGGGTCACCTGTAGCGAGATGGAGACAACACAACGGGTCACCTGTAGCGACATGGAGACGACACAACGGGTCACCTGTAGCGACATGGAGACGACACAACGGGTCACCTGTAGCGACATGGAGACGACACAACGGGTCACCTATAGCGAGATGGAGACGACACAACGGGTCACCTGTAGCGGGATGGAGACGACACAACGGGTCACCTGTAGCGACATGGAGACGACACAACGGGTCACCTGTAGCGGGATGGAGACGACACAACGGGTCACCTGTAGCGGGATGTTAGGGAAATGGACAAACAGCCCAGTGTGTGAATAGGGGGAGGAAAGCCCACACACACAGATTGTTCCTCAGCAGAGCTGTCCTCAGCCCTTGATTGGAAGAGCATCACTGATAGCCTTGCGATTTGATTGATTTGATTGGAAGCAAAGAAGTGCATTTTCATCAGTCATTTATCTCACTAACAAGGAAGTAAGATCTTCCAAGAGATGTAACGGCACAGGATAATATTCTATCATTATAATGGTAACCAGTGGTGTGAAGTCATTTTCCATCTCATATCAAATGTAACAACACTGAGGACCCCTCATGTCCCCTGTCATGGCCCAATTTGGGAACATCCTTTATAATGATCTAGTTCAGTAAGATGCCAGGAGGCAGGCTCTGTCTTGTCCCTCAGCAGTCCTGTCTGTCTGCTGTCCCAAAGGAGCCTCTCTTTGGGGACATGGCACGGCTCCCAAGTTTCCATGTTTTTGTGTCATTTAGTTAAACTCGTTTTTTGGGGGGTTTGAGCACAGTATCAATATATAGCAAATCAAATTCCTCCCTCCTTTCGCTTTGTCTCCCTCTCTCTCTCTCTCCTCTCCCTTTCGCTTTGTCTCTCTCTCTCTCTCTCTCTTCTCCTCTCCCTTTGTCTCTCTCTCTCTCTCTCTCTCTCTCTTCTCCTCTCCCTTTCTCTTTGTCTCCCACTCTCTCTCCTCTCCCTTTCGCTTTCTCTCTCTCTCCTCTCCCTTTCTCTTTGTCTCTCTCTCTCTCTCTCTCTCTTCTCTCCCTTTGTCTCTCTCTCTCTCTCTTCTCCTCTCCCTTTGTCTCTCTCTCTCTCTCTCTCTCTCTCTCCTCTCCCTTCCTCTTTGTCTCCCTCTCTCTCCTCTCCCTTTCCCTTTGTCTCTCTCTCCTCTCCCTTTCCCTTTGTCTCTCTCTCTCTCCTCTCCCTTTCTCTTTGTCTCTCTCTCTCTCTCCTCTCCCTTTCACTTTGTCTCTCTCTCTCTCCTCTCCCTTTCTCTTTGTCTCTCTCTCTCTCTCTCTCTTCTCCTCTCCCTTTCTCTTTCTCTCTCTCTCTCTCTCTTCTCCTCTCCCTTTCTCTTTGTCTCCCTATCTCTCTCCTCACCCTTTCACTTTGTCTCCCTCTCTCTCTCCTCTCCCTTTCCCTTTCTCTCTCTCTCCTCTCCCTTTCACTTTGTCTCTCTCTCTCTCTCCTCTCCCTTTCCCTTTGTCTCTCTCTCTCCTCTCCCTTTCGCTTTGTGTCTCTCTCTCTCCTCTCCCTTTCCCTTTGTCTCTCTCTCTCCTCTCACTTTCGCTTTGTCTCCCTCTCTCTCTCCTCTCCCTTTCGCTTTGTCTCTCTCTCTCTCTCCTCTCCCTTTCCCTTTGTCTCTCTCTCTCCTCTCCCTTTCGCTTTGTCTCTCTCTCTCTCTCCTCTCCCTTTCCATTTGTCTCTCTCTCTCCTCTCCCCTTTCTCTTTGTCTCTCTCTCTCTCTCCTCTCCCTTTCTCTTTGTCTCTCTCTCTCTCTCCTCTCCCTTTCCCTTTGTCTCTCTCTCTCCTCTCCCTTTCGCTTTGTCTCTCTCTCTCTCCTCTCCCTTTCCCTTTGTCTCCCTATCCCTCTCCTCTCCCTTTCCCTTTGTCTCTCTCTCTCTCCTCTCCCTTTCCCTTTGTCTCTCTCTCCTCTCCCTTTCTCTTTGTCTCTCTCTCTCTCTCATCTCCCTTTCTCTTTGTCTCTCTCTCTCTCTCTCATCTCCCTTTGTCTCTCTCTCTCTACTCTCCCTTTCCCTTTGTCTCTCTCTCTCTCTCCTCTCCCTTTCTCTTTGTCCCTCTCTCTCTCCTCTCCCTTTCGTTTTGTCTCTCTCTCTCTCTCCTCTCCCTTTCTCTTTGTCCCTCTCTCTCTCCTCTCCCTTTCCCTTTGTCTCTCTCTCTCCTCTCCCTTTCGCTTTGTCTCTCTCTCTCTCCTCTCCCTTTTGCTTTGTCTCCCTATCTCTCTCCTCTCACTTTCTCTTTGTCTCCCTCTCTCTCTCCTCTCCCTTTCTCTTTGTCTCCCTCTCTCTCCTCTCCCTTTCTCTTTGTCTCCCTCTCTCTCTCCTCTCCTCTCCATTTGTCTCTCTCTCTCCTCTACCTTTCTCTTTGTCTCCCTCTCTCTCTCCTCTCCCTTTCGCTTTGTCTCCCTATCTCTCTCCTCTCACTTTCTCTTTGTCTCCCTCTCTCTCTCCTCTCCCTTTCTCTTTGTCTCCCTCTCTCTCCTCTCCCTTTCTCTTTGTCTCCCTCTCTCTCTCCTCTCCTCTCCCTTTGTCTCTCTCTCTCTCCTCTCCCTTTCTCTTTGTCTCCCCCTCTCTCTCCTCTCATCTCCCTTTGTCTCTCTCTCTACTCTCCCTTTCCCTTTGTCTCTCTCTCTCCTCTCCCTTTCTCTTTGTCTCTCTCTCTCTCTCATCTCCCTTTGTCTCTCTCTCTCTACTCTCCCTTTCCCTTTGTCTCTCTCTCTCTCTCCTCTCCCTTTCCCTTTGTCTCTCTCTCTCTCTCCTCTCCCTTTCGCTTTGTCTCTCTCTCTCCTCTCCCTTTCCCTTTGTCTCTCTCTCTCTCCTCTCCCTTTCTCTTTGTCTCTCTCTGTCTCCTCTCATCTCCCTTTGTCTCTCTCTCTCTACTCTCCCTTTCCCTTTGTCTCTCTCTCTCTCTCCTCTCCCTTTCTCTTTGTCTCTCTCTCTCTCCTCTCCCTTTCGCTTTGTCTCTCTCTCTCTCTCCTCTCCCTTTCTCTTTGTCCCTCTCTCTCTCCTCTCCCTTTCCCTTTGTCTCTCTCTCTCCTCTCCCTTTCGCTTTGTCTCTCTCTCTCTCCTCTCCCTTTTGCTTTGTCTCCCTATCTCTCTCCTCTCACTTTCTCTTTGTCTCCCTCTCTCTCTCCTCTCCCTTTCTCTTTGTCTCCCTCTCTCTCCTCTCCCTTTCTCTTTGTCTCCCTCTCTCTCTCCTCTCCTCTCCATTTGTCTCTCTCTCTCCTCTACCTTTCTCTTTGTCTCCCTCTCTCTCTCCTCTCCCTTTCGCTTTGTCTCCCTATCTCTCTCCTCTCACTTTCTCTTTGTCTCCCTATCGCTCTCCTCTCCCTTTTGCTTTGTCTCCTTATCTCTCTCCTCTCACTTTCTCTTTGTCTCCCTCTCTCTCCTCTCCCTTTCTCTTTGTCTCCCTCTCTCTCTCCTCTCCTCTCCCTTTGTCTCTCTCTCTCTCCTCTCCCTTTCTCTTTGTCTCCCCCTCTCTCTCCTCTCATCTCCCTTTGTCTCTCTCTCTACTCTCCCTTTCCCTTTGTCTCTCTCTCTCTCTCCTCTCCCTTTCTCTTTGTCCCTCTCTCTCCTCTCCCTTTCGCTTTGTCTCCCTCTCTCTCCTCTCCTTTCCCTTTCCCTTTGTCTCTCTCTCTCCTCTCCCTTTCCCTTTGTCTCTCTCTCTCTTCTCCCTTTCGCTTTGTCTCTCTCTCTCCTCTCCCTTTCTCTTTGTCTCTCTCTCTCTCCTCTCATCTCCCTTTGTCTCTCTCTCTCTACTCTCCCTTTCCCTTTGTCTCTCTCTCTCTCTCCTCTCCCTTTCTCTTTGTCCCTCTCTCTCTCCTCTCCCTTTTGCTTTGTCTCCCTCTCTCTCCTCTCCTCTCCCTTTCCCTTTGTCTCTCTCTCTCCTCTCCCTTTCCCTTTGTCTCTCTCTCTCCTCTCCCTTTCGCTTTGTCTCTCTCTCTCTCCTCTCCCTTTCTCTTTGTCTCTCTCTCTCTCCTCTCATCTCCCTTTGTCTCTCTCTCTCTCCTCTCCCTTTCCCTTTCTCTCTCTCTCCTCTCCCTTTCGCTTTGTCTCTCTCTCTCTCTCCTCTCCCTTTCCCTTTGTCTCTCTCTCTCTCTCCTCTCATCTCCCTTTGTCTCTCTCTCTCTACTCTCCCTTTCCCTTTGTCTCTCTCTCTCTCTCTCTCCTCTCCCTTTCTCTTTGTCTCTCTCTCTCCTCTCCCTTTCCCTTTGTCTCTCTCTCTCCTCTCCCTTTCCCTTTGTCTCTCTCTCTCCTCTCCCTTTTGCTTTGTCTCCCTATCTCTCTCCTCTCACTTTCTCTTTGTCTCCCTCTCTCTCCTCTCCCTTTCTCTTTGTCTCCCTCTCTCTCTCCTCTCCTCTCCATTTGTCTCTCTCTCTCCTCTACCTTTCTCTTTGTCTCCCTCTCTCTCTCCTCTCCCTTTTGCTTTGTCTCCTTATCTCTCTCCTCTCACTTTCTCTTTGTCCCTCTCTCTCTCCTCTCCCTTTCGCTTTGTCTCCCTCTCTCTCCTCTCCTCTCCCTTTCCCTTTGTCTCTCTCTCTCCTCTCCCTTTCCCTTTGTCTCTCTCTCTCCTCTCCCTTTCGCTTTGTCTCTCTCTCTCTCTCCTCTCCCTTTCTCTTTGTCTCTCTCTCTCTCTCCTCTCATCTCCCTTTGTCTCTCTCTCTCTACTCTCCCTTTCCCTTTGTCTCTCTCTCTCTCCTCTCCCTTTCTCTTTGTCCCTCTCTCTCTCCTCTCCCTTTCGCTTTGTCTCCCTCTCTCTCCTCTCCTCTCCCTTTCCCTTTGTCTCTCTCTCTCCTCTCCCTTTCCCTTTGTCTCTCTCTCTCCTCTCCCTTTCGCTTTGTCTCCCTCTCTCTCCTCTCCTCTCCCTTTGTCTCTCTCTCTCCTCTCCCTTTCCCTTTGTCTCTCTCTCTCCTCTCCCTTTCGCTTTGTCTCTCTCTCTCTCCTCTCCCTTTCGCTTTGTCTCTCTCTCTCCTCTCCCTTTCCCTTTGTCTCTCTCTCCTCTCCCTTTCCCTTTGTCTCTCTCTCTCCTCTCCCTTTCCCTTTGTCTCTCTCTCTCTCCTCTCCCTTTCTCTTTGTCTCTCTCTCTCTCCTCTCATCTCCCTTTGTCTCTCTCTCTCTACTCTCCCTTTCCCTTTGTCTCTCTCTCTCTCCTCTCCCTTTCTCTTTGTCTCTCTCTCTCTCCTCTCATCTCCCTTTGTCTCTCTCTCTCTACTCTCCCTTTCCCTTTGTCTCTCTCTCTCTCCTCTAATTTTCTCTTTGTCCCTCTCTCTCTCCTCTCCCTTTCGCTTTGTCTCCCTCTCTCTCCTCTCCTCTCCCTTTCCCTTTGTCTCTCTCTCTCCTCTCCCTTTCCCTTTGTCTCTCTCTCTCCTCTCCCTTTCCCTTTGTCTCTCTCGCTCTCCTCTCCCTTTCTCTTTGTCTCCCTCTTTCTCTCCTCTCCTCTCCATTTCTCTCTCTCTCCTCTACCTTTCTCTTTGTCTCCCTCTCTCTCCTCTCCCTTTTGCTTTGTCTCCTTATCTCTCTCCTCTCACTTTCTCTTTGTCTCCCTCTCTCTCCTCTCCCTTTCTCTTTGTCTCCCTCTCTCTCTCCTCTCCTCTCCCTTTGTCTCTCTCTCTCTCCTCTCCCTTTCTCTTTGTCTCCCTCTCTCTCTCCTCTCATCTCCCTTTGTCTCTCTCTCTCTACTCTCCCTTTCCCTTTGTCTCTCTCTCTCTCTCCTCTCCCTTTCTCTTTGTCTCTCTCTCCTCTCCTCTCCCTTTCGCTTTGTCTCCCTCTCTCTCCTCTCCTCTACCTTTCTCTTTGTCTCCCTCTCTCTCCTCTCCCTTTTGCTTTGTCTCCCTATCTCTCTCCTCTCACTTTCTCTTTGTCTCCCTCTCTCTCCTCTCCCTTTCTCTTTGTCTCCCTCTCGCTCTCCTCTCCTCTCCCTTTGTCTCTCTTTCTCTCCTCTCCCTTTCTCTTTGTCTCCCTATCTCTCTCTCTCTGTATAGGGTCTTTGTATTATAACCAGAGGATACATCCCAAATAGCACCCTATTCCCTATATAGTGCACTACTGTTGACCAGTACCCATAGGGCTATAGTGCACTTTATAGGGAACAGGGTACCATTTGGCTGTGGGGGAAAAGTACTCAATTGTCATACTTGAGTAAAAGTAAAGATACCTTAATAGAAAATTACTCAAGTATAAGTTGAAAGTCACCAAGTAAAATACCACCTGAGTAAAAGTCTAAAAGTATTTGGTTTTAAATATACTTAAGTATCAAAAGTAAATGGAATTGCTAAAGTGTACTTAAGTATCGAAAGTAAAAGTAGAAAAATTTTGTTTCAAATTTCTTATAAATCCAGTGCGTCCAAAACGTTTTATAGTCCGGTACCCCTTCAACCATTCAACCTTCAGCTGTACCCCCTCTAGCACCAGGGTCAGCTGTACCCCCTCTAGCACCAGGGTCAGCTGTACCCCCTCTAGCACCAGGGTCAGCTGTACCCCCTCTAGCACCAGGGTCAGCTGTACCCCCTGTAGCACCAGGTTCAGCTGTACCCCCTCTAGCACCAGGGTCAGCACACTCTCAAATGTTGTTTTTTGCCATCATTGTAAGCCTGCCACATACACACTATACAATACATTTATTTAAACATAAGAATGAGTGTGAGTTTTTGTCACAACCCGGCTCGTGGAAAGTGACAACGAGCTCTAATAGGACCAGGGCACAAATAATTATATAATAATCAATAATCTATAATTTTGCTCTTTATTTAACCATCTTACATATAAAATCTTATTTGTTCATCGAAAAATTGTGAGTAACTCACCACAGGTTAATGAGAAGGGTGTGCTTGAAATGATGCACATAACTCTGCAATGTTGGGTTGTATTGGAGAGAGTCTCAGTATTAAATCATTTTCCACACACAGTCTGTGCCTGTATTTAGTTTTCATGCTAGTGAGGGCTGAGAATCCACTCTCACATAGGTACAGGGTTGCAAAGGGCATCGGTCTTAACAGCGCGATTTGCCAAGGCAGGATACTCTGAGCGCAGCCCTATCCAGAAATCTGGCAGTGGCTTCTGATTAAAGTCAATTTTCACAGAACCACTTGTTGCAATTTCGATGAGGATCTCTTGTTCAGATATTGGTAAGTGGACTGGAGGCAGGGCATGAAAGGGATAACGAATCCAGTTGATTCTGTCATCCGTTTTGGGAAAGTACCTGCGTAATTGGGCACCCAACTCACTCAGGTGCTTCGCTATATCACATTTGACATGGTCTGTAAGCTTGAATTCATTTTCACACATAAAATCATACAATGATGGAAAGACCTGTGTGTTGTCCTTGTTAATGCAGACAGAGAAGAGCCCCAACTTCTTAATCATAGCCTCAATTTTGTCCTGCGCTTTGAATATAAACTCAGCAAAAAAGAAACGTCCTCTTACTGTCAACTACGTTTATTTTCAGCAAACTTAACATGTGTAAGTAGTTGTATGAACATAACAAGATTCAACAACTGAGACATAAACTGAGCAAGTTCCACAGACATGTGACAAACAAATGGAATAATGTGTCCCTGAACAAAATCTAAAGTAACAGTCAGTATCTGGTGTGGCCGCCAGCTGCATTAAGTACTGCAGTGCATCTCCTCGTCATGGACTGCACCAGATTTACCAGTACTTACTGTGAGATGTTAACTTACTCTTCCACCAAGGCACCTGCAAGTTCCAGGACATTTCTGGGAGGAATGGCCCTAGCCCTCACCCTCCGATCCAACAGACCTCAGACGTGCTCAATAGGATTGAGATCCGGGCTCTTCGCTGGCTATGGCAGAACACTGACATTTCTGTCTTGCAGAAAATCACGCACAGAACGAGCAGTATGGCTGGTGGCATGCTGGAGGGTCATGTCAGGATGAGCCTGCAGGAAGGATACCACATGAGGGAGGAGGATGTCTTCCCTATAAGGCACAGCATTGAGATTGCCTGCAATGACAACAAGCTCAGTCCGATGATGCTGTGACACACCACCCCAGATCATGACGGACCCTCCACCTCCAAATCGATCCCGCTCCAGAGTACAGGCCTTGGTGTAACGCTCATTCCTTTGACGATAAACGCAAATCCGACCATCACCCCTAGTGAGACAAAAAACGTGAATCGTCAGTGAAAAGCACTTTTGCCAGTACTGTCTGGTCCAGCAACGGTGGGTCTGTGCCCATAAGTAAGGTTGTTGCCGGTGATGTCTGGTGAGGACCTGACTTACTACAACAGGCCTACAAGCCTTCAGTCCAGCTTCTCTCAGCCTATTGCGGACAATCTGAGCGCTGATGGAGGAATTGTGCGTTCCTGCTGTAACTCGGGCAGTTGTTGTTGCCATCCTGTACCTGTCCCGTAGGTGTGATGTTCGGATGTACCGATCCTGTGCAGGTGTTGTTACACGTGCTCTGCCACTGCGAGGATGGTCATCTGTCTGTCCTGTCTCCCTGTAGCGTTGTGTTAGGCGTCTCACATTACGGACTTTGCAATTTATTACCCTGGCCACATCTGCAGTCCTCATGCCTCCTTGCAGCATGCAGAAGGCACGTTCACGCAGATGAGCAGGGACCCTGGGCATCTTTCTTTTGGTGTTTTTCAGAGTCAGTAGAAAGGCCTCTTTAGTGTCCTAAGTTTTCATAACTGTGACCTTAATTGCCTACCGTCTGTAAGCTGTTAGTGTCTTAACGACCGTTCCACAGGTGCATGTTCATTAATTGTTTATGGTTCATTGAACAAGCACGGGAAACAGTGTTTAAACCCTTTACAATGAAGATCTGTGAAGTTATTTGGATTTTTACGAATTATCTTTGAAAGACAGGGTCCTGAAAAAGGGCCGTTTCTTTTTTTTCTGAGTTTAGTTGTGTACTGTCCCTGTAATCATAGATTCAGATCATTCAGGCGAGAAAAAAACATCACCCAGACAGGCCAGTCGTGTGAGAAACTTGTCTTCATGCAAGCGGTCAGACAAGTGAAAATTATGATCAATATAGAAAACTTTAAACTCGTCTCACAATTTTAAAAAAAAGTGTCAATACTTTGCCCCTTGATTACCAGCGCACTTCTGAATGTTGTAAAAGCATTACATGGTCGCTGCCCATATCATTGCATAATGCAGAAAATACACGAGAGTTCAGGGGCCTTGCTTTTACTTAGTTAACCATTTTCACTGTAGTGTTCAAAACGTCTTTCAAGCTGTCAGGCATTCCTTTGGCAGCAAGAGCCTCTCGGTGGATGCTGAAGTGTACCCAAGAGCCTCTCGGTGGATGCTGCAGTGTACCCAAGAGCCTCTCGGTGGATGCTGCAGTGTACCCAAGAGCCTCTCGGTGGATGCTGCAGTGTACCCAAGAGCCTCTCGGTGGATGCTGCAGTGTACCCAAGAGCCTCTCGGTGGACGCTGCAGTGTACCCAAGAGCCTCTCGGTGGATGCTGCAGTGTACCCAAGAGCCTCTCGGTGGACGCTGCAGTGTACCCAAGAGCCTCTCGGTGGATGCTGCAGTGTACCCAAGAGCCTCTCGGTGGATGCTGCAGTGTACCCAAGAGCCTCTCGGTGGACGCTGCAGTGTACCCAAGAGCCTCTCGGTGGATGCTGCAGTGTACCCAAGAGCCTCTCTGTGGATGCTGCAGTGTACCCAAGAGCCTCTCGGTGGATGCTGCAGTGTACCCAAGAGCCTCTCGGTGGATGCTGCAGTGTACCGAAGAGCCTCTCGGTGGATGCTGCAGTGTACCCTCCGCTATGTCTCCCTGTCATGGCTTTTGTGCCATCAGTACAGATACCAACATGAGCAGCAGCTACGTTTGGCTACATACAGACTGTTAGTAGCCTAGTGGTTAGAGCATTGGACTAATAACCGAAAGGTTGCAAGTTCAAATCCCCGAACAAGGCAGTTAACCCACTGTTCCTAGACCATCATTGAAAATAAGAATTTGTTCTTAACTGACTTGCCAAGTTAAATAAAGGTAAAATAAAAAATAAAGTGGAATTCCCACAAGAGTAACGATTAATGTTATTGGATGAGTAACAATTAATGTTATTGGATGAGTAACAATTAATGTTATTGGATGAGTAAAGGTTAATGTGATTGGATGAGTAATGGTTAATGTGATTGGATGTTAATTAATTTGACTAGGCCACCTGTATTTGACATTGTGTTGTTATTTCGCTGAACACCAGATGGTTTAATTGTATTGATGGCAGTGAAACGAGGCTACTCAGGCGAGAGAGAAACTCACTCTGTTGGAAAATATAAATGGACTGTTTGAAAATGTGAAGGAAATAAAATCTGTATTTAAAAAAAATGTGAATCCCATTTTAATTTTGCGTACCCCCCGACGCATTGCGCGTACCCCAGTTTGGGAATACTTGAATTAAGCAGACGGCACAACTGTATTTTTATTTTTTTATTGCCGGATGGATAGCCAGGGGCACACTCCGACACTCCGACACTCCGACACTCCGACACTCCGACACTCCGACACTCAGACACTCAGACACTCAGACACTCCGACACTCCGACACTCCGACACTCCGACACTCCGACACTCCGACACTCCGACACTCCGACACTCCGACACTCCGACACTCCGACACTCCGACACTCCGACACTCCGACACTCCGACACTCCGACACTCCGACACTCCGACACTCCGACACTCAGACACTCAGACACTCCGACACTCAGACATAATTTACAAATGAAGCTTTTGTGTTTAGTGAGTCCGTCAGATCAGAGGCAGTAGGGATGACCAGGGATGTTCTCTGTTTAGTGAGTCCGCCAGATCAGAGGCAGTAGGGATGACCAGGGATGTTCTCTGTTTAGTGAGTCCGTCAGATCAGAGGCAGTAGGGATGACCAGGGATGTTCTCTGTTTAGTGAGTCCACCAGATCAGAGGCAGTAGGGATGACCAGGGATGTTCTCTGTTTAGTGAGTCCACCAGATCAGAGGCAGTAGGGATGACCAGGGATGTTCTCTGTTTAGTGAGTCCTCCAGATCAGAGGCAGTAGGGATGACCAGGGATGTTCTCTGTTTAGTGAGTCCACCAGATCAGAGGCAGTAGGGATGACCAGGGATGTTCTCTGTTTAGTGAGTCCTCCAGATCAGAGGCAGTGGGGATGACCAGGGATGTTCTCTGTTTAGTGAGTCCTCCAGATCAGAGGCAGTAGAGATGACCAGGGATGTTCTCTGTTTAGTGAGTCCTCCAGATCAGAGGCAGTAGGGATGACCAGGGATGTTCTCTGTTTAGTGAGTCCTCCAGATCAGAGGCAGTGGGGATGACCAGGGATGTTCTCTGTTTAGTGAGTCCTCCAGATCAGAGGCAGTAGAGATGACCAGGGATGTTCTCTGTTTAGTGAGTCCTCCAGATCAGAGGCAGTAGGGATGACCAGGGATGTTCTCTGTTTAGTGAGTCCACCAGATCAGAGGCAGTAGAGATGACCAGGGATGTTCTCTGTTTAGTGAGTCCTCCAGATCAGAGGCAGTAGTGATGACCAGGGATGTTCTCTGTTTAGTGAGTCTGTCAGATCAGAGGCAGTAGAGATGACCAGGGATGTTCTC
The DNA here is from genome assembly GCF_057628025.1 of Oncorhynchus mykiss. Lineage (NCBI taxonomy): Eukaryota > Metazoa > Chordata > Actinopteri > Salmoniformes > Salmonidae > Oncorhynchus > Oncorhynchus mykiss. The sequence goes on from NC_143032.1 coordinate 79,747,599, forward strand.
TGTTTAGTGAGTCCTCCAGATCAGAGGCAGTAGAGATGACCAGGGATGTTCTCTGTTTAGTGAGTCCTCCAGATCAGAGGCAGTAGAGATGACCAGGGATGTTCTCTTGATAAGTAGGGATGTAACGAGTACTTTGGGGTGTCAGGGAAAATGTATGGAGTAAAAAATACATTATTTTCTTTAGGAATGTAGTGAAGCAAAAGTTGCCAAAATAATATTGATTTAAAAAATATATATAGTTCAGATGAGAAGCCATCCACATGCGTGGATACACACACACACACACACACACACACACACACACCACTCCACGTCCTTTATTCCCAGACAGACCTGACAGTTGCTAACAGAATGATGGATTATTCTCTGATTAACCCCCTCAGCTCTAGCCAAGCCATTACAACGGAGCTCAGAGTGATGGATGAAAGTCCCGCAGCCTCCCCATTCAGACCTGCTAGCTGTACACAGAATCAATGATGCAGAGGAGGCTGCTGAGGGGAGGACGGCTCATAGAAATGTCTAGAATGGAGTGAATATAATGGTATCAAACATAAGTTCTGGAGCATGTCTTTAATGAACTTATCACCCACACAACTCTCTCTCACCATCCACCTCTCCCTCTCTCCCATTGATTCAGCCTGTCTCTGACCAGACTGACTGATGTTGATTCTCTTCAGACACAATCATTGATTCACTGTCTATTTATCTCAGGAGTCAGATTGAGATGTCTTAAATATCAGTGGTCACACAGCACACGATTCAGAGTCAAGCTGACTGATTCAGAGTCAAGCTGACTGATTCAGAGTCAAGCTGACTGATTCAGAGTCAAGCTGACTGATTCAGAGTCAAGCTGACTGTTTTAGAGTCTCTCTGTTACGGACCCTAAGGGCCCAATTTGATTCTCAACACGCTTGCTCTTCATTCAAGTTCTCTTTCACTCTCTCTCTCTCTCTCTCTCTCTCTCTCTCTCTCTCTCTCACACACACACACAGACACACACACATGCACGCCCTCCCCCAGTCAGCAGCCCTAGAGGACTACAGTATTCATTAGAGAAGACGGGCCCAGTAAATGTCAGGCTGCCTGGGCGCTCTCCATCTTGAGTGTGACAGAATATTACTTATTTACTTCCATAACTCCTCTTCTCTCAATTATGGATGAAGCCGTATGTGGGGCTCCACTACAGGGGTGTTATGGACTGTACAGGGGTGTTATGGGCTGTACAGGGGTGTTATGGGCTCCACTACAGGGGTATTATGGGATCAACAGGGGTGTTATGGGCTCCACTACAGGGGTGTTATGGGATCAACAGGGGTGTTATGGGCTCCACTACAGGGGTATTATGGGCTGTACAGGGGGGCTCCACTACAGGGGTATTATGGGCTGTACGGGGGGGGGCTCCACTACAGGGGTGTTATGGGCTGTACTGGGGGGGTGGGGGGCTCCACTACAGGGGTGTTATGGGCTGTACGGGGGGGGGGGGGGGCTACACTACAGGGGTGTTATGGGCTGTACGGGGGTGTTATGAGCTGTACGGGGGGGGGGGGGGGGCTCCACTACAGGGGTATTATGGGCTCCACTACAGGGGTATTATGGGCTGTATACGGGGGGGGGGGGGCTCCACTACAGGGGTGTTATGGGCTGTACAGGGGTGGTATGGGCTCCACTACAGGGGTATTATGGGCTCCACTACAGGGGTGTTATGGGCTCCACTACAGGGGTATTATGGGCTCCACTACAGGGATGTTATGGGCTGTACAGGGGGGGGCTCCACTACAGGGGTATTATGGGCTCCACTACAGGGGTGTTATGGGCTGTATATTGTAACCAGAGACTGCATCCCAAATAGCACCATATTCCCTATATAGTGCACTACTGTTGACCAGAGCCCTATTCCCTATATAGTGAACTACTGTTGACCAGAGCTCTATTCCCTATATACTACACTACTGTTGACCAGAGCCCTATTCCCTATATAGTGCACTACGTTTGACCAGAACCCCATTCCCTATATAGTGCACTACTATAGACCATAGCCCTATTCCCTATATAGTACACTACTGTTGACCAGAGCCCTATTCCCTATATAGTGCACTACTGTTGACCAGAGCCCTATTCCCTATATAGTGCACTACGTTTGACCAGGACCCATAGGGCTATAGGGAATAGGGTGCCATTTGGGATTGTCTCGCAGTCGGGATCCAAATTTGTGTGGACACACATTCACTTACATTTGTATCTCGTTCAATGACTTTCAGATCATTCTGATACTATATAGATTTGGAAAAAAATCCAACTGCAACTCCGTCTTCTGGCCATATTAACCTAGTAGCTTCTATGGGCCGACTCTTTTCTCTGTATATACAGTTGAAGTCGGAAGTTTACATACACTTAGGTTGGATTCATTAAATCTAGTTTTTCAACCACTCCATTCATTTCTTGTTAACAAACTATAGTTTTGGAAAGTTGGTTAGGACGTCTACTTTGTTGGTTAGGACTTCTACTTTGTGCATGACACAAGTAATTTTTCCAACAATTGTTTACAGACAGATTATTTCACTTTTAATTCACTGTATCACAATTCCAGTGGGTCAGAAGTTTACATAAACTAAGTTGACTGTGGCTTTAAACTGCTTGGAAAATTCCAGACAATGATGTCATGGCTTTAGAAGCTTCTGATAGGCTAATTGACATCATTTGAGTCAATTGGAGGTGTACCTATGGATGTATTTCAAGGCCTACCTTCAAACTCAGTGCCTCTTTGCGTGACATCATGGGAAAATAAAAAGACCTCAGAAAAAACATTGTAGATCTCCACAAGTCCTATTCATCATTGGGAGCAATTTCCAAACACCTGAAGGTACCACGTTCATCTGTACAAACAATAGTACGCAAGTATAAACACCATGGGACCACGCAGCTGTCATACCGCTCAGGAATGAGATTCGTTCTGTGTCCTAGAGATGAACGTTCTTTTGTGCGACAAGTGCAAATCAATCCCAGAACAACAGCAAAGGACCTTGTGAAAATGCTGTAGGAAGCACGTACAAAAGCACGTAGAAAAGTATCTATATCCAAACGAGTCCTATATCGACATACCCTGAAAGGAAGAAGACACTTCTCCAAAACCACCATAAAAAAGACAAGACTACAGTTTGCAACTGCACAATAACCTCTGGTCTGATGAAACAATAATAGAACTGTTTGGCCATAATGACCATCATTATGTTTGGAGGAAAAAGGGGGAGGCTTTCATGCCGAAGAACACCATCCCAACTGTGAAGCATGGGGGTGGCAGCATCATGTTGTGGGGGTGCTTTGCTGCAGGAGGGACTGGTGCACCTCACAAAATAGATGGTATCAAGAGGATGGAAAATTTGGTGGATATTTTGAAGCAGCATCTCAAGACATCAGTCAGGAAGTTAAAGCTCGGTCGCAAATGGTTCTTCCAAATGGACAATGACCCCAAGCATACTTCAAAGTTGTGTCAAAATGGCTTAAATTGCTGCAGGGGCAGTATTGAGTAGCTTGGATGAAAAGGTGCCCAGAGTAAACTGCCTGCTCCTCAGTCTCAGTTGCTAATATATGCATAGTATTATTAGTATTGGATAGAAAACACTCTCATATGGCAGGCAAAAACCGGAGAAAAAAATCTGACCAGGAAGTGGGAAATCTGAGGTTGGTCGATTTTCAACTCAGCCCCTATTGAAGTTAGTGGGATATTGGTCATCTTGCACTTCCTAAGGCTTCCACTAGATGTCAACCGTCTCTAGAAACTTGTTTGAGGCTTCTACTGTGTTGTGGGGCCGAATGAGAGTGGATTGAGTCAGAGGTCACGCGCTGGTGACGCACATTTCACATGAGGTTTCTCCCGTTCCTTTGCTTTTCTGAAGACAAAGGAATTCTCCGGTTGGAATATTATTGAAGATGTATGTTAAAAACATCCTAAAGATTGATTCCATACATCGTTTGACAAGTTTCTACGGTCTGTAACGGAACTTTTTGACATTTCGTCTGCAACTAGTGAACACGCTTCATGAGTTTTGATTTGTTTACAAACGCGCTAACAAAAGTAGCTATTTGGACATTATTGAACAAATCAAACATTTATTGTGGACCTGGGATTGGGATTCCTGGGAGTGTATTCTGATGAAGATCATCAAAGGTAAGTGAATATTTATAATGTTATTTCTGACTTCTGTTGACTCCAACATGGCGGATATATGTATTTGTTCTCTGAGCGCTGTTCTTAGATTATAGCATGGTTTGCTTTTTCCGTGAAGCTTTTTTAAAATCTGACACAGCGGTTGAATTAAGGAGAAGTATATCTTTAACCTTCCTGATCTCCCCATCCCAGATCCGGGATCGTGAATACAGACTCAAGCTCATTACCATAACGCAACGTTAACTATTCATGAAAATCGCAAATGAAATGAAATAAATATGCCATCTCTCAAGCTTAGCCTTTTGTAAACAACACTGTCATCTCAGATTTTCAAAATATGCTTCTCAACCATAGGAAAACAATCATTTGTGTAAAAGTAGCTAGCTAGCGTAGCATTTAGCGTTAGCATTAGCGTTAGCATCCAGCACGCAACATTTCAACAAAAACATAAAAGCCTTCAAATAAAATCATTTACCTTTGAAGAACTTCAGATGTTTTCAATGAGGAGACTCTCAGTTAGATAGCAGATGCTCAGTTTTTCCAAAAAGATTCTTTGTGTATTAGAAATAGCTCCGTTTTGTACATCACATTTGGCTACCAAAAAGACCCGAAAATTCAGTCCTCAAAACGCTAACTTTTTTCCAAATTAACTCCATAATATCGACTGAAAACATGGCAAACGTTGTTTAGAATCAATCCTCAAGGTGTTTTTCACATATCTCTTCGATGATATATCGTTCGTGGAAGCATGGTTTCCCCTCTCAATCAAATGGAAAAATACTTGCACATGGCTTTGCGCACCAGTTTCGACGCAGGACACCAGGCGGACACTTGGAAAATGTAGTCTCTTATGGTCTATCTTCCAATGATATGCCTACAAATACGTCACAATGCTGCCGACATCTTGGGGAAACGGCAGAAGGTCTAAGCTTATTCCTGTCGCATTCACAGCCATATAAGGAGACATTAGAAAACAGAGCTTCAGAAATTCTGCTCACTTCCTGTTTGACGTATCATCTTGGTTTCGCCTGTAGAATGAGATCTGGGGCACTTACAGACAAAATCTTTGCAGATTCTGAAACTTCAGAGTGTTTTCTTTCCAAAACTGTCAAGAATATGCATAGTCGAGCATCTTTTCGGGACAAAATATCGCGCTTAAAACGGGAACGTTTTTTATCCAAAAATGAAATAGCGCCCCTAGAGATGCAACTGGTTAATTCCATGTATAACACTTGTATTTTCATCAACATTTATGATGAGTATTTCTGTAAATTGATGTGGCTCTCTGCAAAATGCCTGGATGTTTTTGGAACTACTGAACATAATGCTCCCAATGTATACTGGGATTTTTTTAAATATGAACTTTACCGAACAAAACATACATGCATTGTGTAACATGAAGTCCTATGCGTGTCATCTGATGAAGATCATGAAAGGTTAGTGATTCATTTTATCTCTATTTGTGCTTTTTGTGACTCTTCTCTTTGGCTAGAAAATGGCTGTGTTTTTCTGTGGCTTGGCTCTGACCTAACATAATCGTTTGTGGTGCTTTCGCTGTAAAGCCTATTTGAAATCGGACACTGGTGGGATTAACAACAAGATTACCTTTTAAAATAGTATAAGATACTTGTATGTTTGAGGAATTTTAATTATGAGATTTCTGCTGTTTTGAATTTGGCGCCCTGCACTTTCACTGGCTGTTGTCATATCGATCCCGTTAACGGGATTTCAGCCCTAAGAAGTTAAGGACAAAAAAGTCAAGGCATTGGGGTAGCCATCAAAGCCCTGACCTCAATAGAAAAGTTGTAGACGGAACTGAAAAAGCAAGAGCAAGCATGGAAGCCTACAAACCGGATTCAGTTACACCAGCTCTGTCAGGAGGAAGCGGCCAAAATTCACCCAACTTATTGTGGGAAGCTTGTGGAAGGCTACCCAAACCGTTTGACCCAAGTTAAACAATTGAAAGGCAATGCTACCAAATACTAATTGAGTGTATGTAAACTTCTGACCCACTGGGAATGTGATGAAAGAAATAAAAGCTGAAATAAATAATTCTCTCTACTATTATTCTGACATTTCACATTCTTAAAATGAAGTGGTGATTCTAAGACAGGGAATTTTTACTAGGATTAAATGTCAGGAATGTGAAAAACTGAGTTTAAATGTATTTGGCTAAGGTGTATGTAAACTTCTGACTTCAACGATGTCGCTCTTGCTGTGGATGATTCCCCGATCCACCTCTATGCAGACGACACCATTCTGTATACATCTGGCCCTTCTCTTGACACTGTTAACAATCCTCCAAACGAGCTTCAATGCCAACACAACACTCCTTCCGTGGCCTCCAAATGCTCTTAAACGCTAGTTAAATTAAATGCATAATTTTCATCCTGTCGTTGCCCACACCCGCCCGCCCGACTAGCATCACTACTCTGGACGGTTCTGACAACTACAAATACCTAGATGTCTGGCTAGACTGTAAACTCTCCTTCCAGACTCATATTAAAAATCTCCAATCCAAAATTAAATCTAGAATCGGCTTCCTATTTCGTAACAAAGCCTCCTTCACTCATGCTACCAAACAAACCCTCGTAAAACTGGCTATCCTACCAATCCTCGACTTTGGCGATGTAATTTACAAAATGGCCTCCAACACTCTACTCAGCAAATTGAATGCAGTCTATCACAGTGCCATCCGTTTTGTCACCAAAACCCCATATACCACCCACCACTGCGACCTGTATGCTGTCGTCGGCTGGTCCTCACTGCATATTCGTCGCCAGACCTGGCTCCAGGTCAGCTATAAATCTTTGCTAGGTAAAGCTCCGCCTTATCTCAGCTCACTGGTCACATAACAACATCCACCCGTAGCACACGCTCCAGCAGGTATATCTCACTGGTCATCCCCAAAGCCAACACCTCGTTTGGCCGCCTTCCAGTTCTCTGCTGCCAATGAATGGAACGAATTGCAAAAATCGCTGAAGTTGGAGACTTATATCTCCCTCACTAACTTTAAGCATCAGCTATCTGAGCAGCTTACCGATCGATGCAGCTGTACACAGCCCTTCTTTAAATAGCCCATCCAATCTACCTTCCTCATCCCCATATTGTTTTTATTTACTTTTTTGCTATTTTGCACACCAGTATTTCTACTTGCACATCATCATCTGCACATCTATCACTCCAATATTAATTTGCTACATTGTAAATACTATGGTACTATGGCCTATTTATTGCCTTACCACCTCACGGCATTTGCACACACTGTGTATAGACCCTTTTCTATTGTGTTATTGACTGTACGTTTGTTTATGGTTAACTCTGTTGTTTTTGTTGCACTGCTTTGCTTTATCTTGGCCAGGTCACAGTTGTAAATGAGAACTTGTTCTCAACTGGTCTACCTGGTTAAATAAAGGTGATCTGGCCTACCTGGTTAAATAAAGGTGATCTGGTCTACCTGGTTAAATAAAGGTGATCTGGTCTACCTGGTTAAATAAAGGTGATCTGGCCTACCTGGTTAAATAAATGTGATCTGGCCTACCTGGTTAAATAAAGGTGATCTGGCCTACCTGGTTAAATAAAGGTGATCTGGCCTACCTGGTTAAATAAAGGTGATCTGGCCTACCTGGTTAAATAAAGGTGATCTGGCCTACCTGGTTAAATAAAGGTGATCTGGCCTACCTGGTTAAATAAAGGTGATCTGGCCTACCTGGTTAAATAAAGGTGATCTGGCCTACCTGGTTAAATAAAGATGATCTGGCCTACCTGGTTAAATAAAGGTGATCTGGCCTACCTGGTTAAATAAAGGTGATCTGGCCTACCTGGTTAAATAAAGGTGATCTGGCCTACCTGGTTAAATAAAGGTAAAATTATATTCTAAGGGACACAGAAAATCAGCAGGGATGCTAGAAACCATCAGCTATCATGCTGTGTTGGAGGAGATGTCAAAAAGCACTACCCACATGGATGGAAACACACACACACACACAGACAGACCACTCCATGTCCTTTATTCCCAGACAGAGCTGGCACTCGCTTAACAGAATGATGGATTATTCTCTGATTAACCCCCTCACCTTTAGCCAAGCCATTATAGCCGAGCTCAGAGTGATAGATGAAAGTCCTGCTAGCTATACACAGAATCAAGGATCCAGAGGAGGCTGCGGAGGGGAGGACGGCTCATAGAAATGACTAGAATGGTAGCGGATAAAAGGAAAACATGTCCATGTGTTGATGTTTGATGCCATTCCATTGACTCCGTTCCAGACATTACTATGAGCCGTCCTCCCATATAAAGTTCCTTCTGCCAGTGCTATGATCCATTTACCTCCTATATCTACCTGATGACACACCAGCTGAATATCCTGAATGAATCTTTTGTACTATTGTCAGACCAATATGTATTTCTCCCTGATACCAACACTAGAATAACTTTTATATGAACGTTGTCCCATATTCGCAAAACCTACTGATACCAATACACAATGGCCGATAGCCCAAACCCTCAAAACCTGCTGATACCAATCCACAATGGCCGATAGCCCAAACCCTCAAAACCTGCTGATACCAATCCACAATGGCCGATAGCCCAAACCCTCAAAACCTGCTGTTGCCAATCCACAATGGCCGATAGCCCAAACCCTCAAAACCTGCTGATGCCAATCCACAATGGCCGATAGCCCAAACCCTCAAAACCTGCTGATACCAATCCACAATGGCCGATAGCCCAAACCCTCAAAACCTGCTGATACCAATCCACAATGGCCGATAGCCCAAACCCTCAAAACCTGCTGTTGCCAATCCACAATGGCCGATAGCCCAAACCCTCAAAATCTGCTGATGCCAATCCACAATGGCCGATAGCCCAAACCCTCAAAACCTGCTGTTGCCAATCCACAATGGCCGATAGCCCAAACCCTCAAAACCTGCTGATGCCAATCCACAATGGCCGATAGCCCAAACCCTCAAAACCTGCTGATGCCAATCCACAATGGCCGATAGCCCAAACCCTCAAAACCTGCTGATGCCAATCCACAATGGCCGATAGCCCAAACCCTCAAAACCTGCTGATGCCAATCCACAATGGCCGATAGCCCAAACCCTCAAAAATCTAATCATCTGCAGAGACAAAAGTCATTTCATACAGTAGCGGTGTCCTGTTAGGTCTGTCCTGAAACAGAGAACGGATTGCACTTCTTGCTGTTATTGTCTTGTAATTTACTTTTTGATCAGATACTCTTCTCATATCCACTCGCCACTCTTCTCATATCCACTCGCCTGTCTTATCCATCTGTCACAAGATTATAGTGGGTTTTATTTAACCGCCGTCCCCAAATCAGTCCAGTGCGATGCAAGCAGCTCTGGAGAGGGAGATGAGGAGAGGGATTTAATAAAGGTCTAGAGAAGGGGATGAAGAGAGGGGGATGAAGAGAGGGATTTAATAAAGGTCTAGAGAAGGGGATGAAGAGAGGGATTTAATAAAGGACTGGAGAGGGGGATGAAGAGAGGGGGATGAAGAGAGGGATTTAATAAAGGTCTAGAGAGGGGGATGAAGAGAGGGATTTAATAAAGGACTGGAGAGGGGGATGAAGAGAGGGATTTAATAAAGGTCTAGAGAGGGGGATGAAGAGAGGGATTTAATAAAGGTCTAGAGAGGGGTATGAAGAGAGGGGGATGAAGAGGGATTTAATAAAGGTCTAGAGAGGGGGATGAAGAGAGGGATTTAATAAAGGTCTAGAGAGGGGGATGAAGAGAGGGGGATGAAGAGAGGGATTTAATAAAGGTCTAGAGAGGGGGATGAAGAGAGGGGGATGAAGAGAGGGATTTAATAAAGGTCTAGAGAGGGGGATGAAGAGAGGGGGATGAAGAGAGGGATTTAATAAAGGTATAGAGAGGGGGATGAAGAGAGGGATTTAATAAAGGTCTAGAGAGGGGGATGAAGAGAGGGGAGATGAAGAGAGGGATTTAATAAAGGTCTAGAGAGGGGGATGAAGAGAGGGGGATGAAGAGAGGGATTTAATAAAGGTCTAGAGAGGGGGATGAAGAGATGGATTTAATAAAGGACTGGAGAGGGGGATGAAGAGAGGGGGATGAAGAGAGGGGGATGAAGAGAGGGATTTAATAAAGGTATAGAGAGGGGGATGAAGAGAGGGGGATGAAGAGAGGGATTTAATAAAGGTCTGGAGAGGGGGATGAAGAGAGGGGGATGAAGAGAGGGATTTAATAAAGGTCTAGAGAGGGGGATGAAGAGAGGGGGATGAAGAGAGGGATTTAATAAAGGTCTAGAGAGGGGGATGAAGAGAGGGGGATGAAGAGGGGGATTTAATAAAGGTCCAGAGAGGGGGATGAAGAGAGGGGGATGAAGAGAGGGATTTAATAAAGGACTGGAGAGGGGGATGAAGAGAGGGGAGATGAAGAGAGGGATTTAATAAAGGTATAGAGAGGGGGATGAAGAGAGGGATTTAATAAAGGTCTAGAGAGGGGGATGAAGAGAGGGGAGATGAAGCGAGGGATTTAATAAAGGTCTAGAGAGGGGGATGAAGAGAGGGGGATGAAGAGAGGGATTTAATAAAGGTCTAGAGAGGGGGATGAAGAGATGGATTTAATAAAGGACTGGAGAGGGGGATGAAGAGAGGGGGATGAAGAGAGGGGGATGAAGAGAGGGATTTAATAAAGGTATAGAGAGGGGGATGAAGAGAGGGGGATGAAGAGAGGGATTTAATAAAGGTATAGAGAGGGGGATGAAGAGAGGGATTTAATAAAGTTTAATAAAGGTATAGAGAGGGGGATGAAGAGAGGGATTTAATAAAGGTATAGAGAGGGGGATGAAGAGAGGGATTTAATAAAGGTCTAGAGAGGGGGATGAAGAGAGGGATTTAATAAAGGTATAGAGAGGGGGATGAAGAGAGGGATTTAATAAAGGTCTAGAGAGGGGGATGAAGAGAGGGATTTAATAAAGGACTGGAGAGGGGGATGAAGAGAGAGATGAGGAGAGGGATTTAATAAAGGTATAGAGAGGGGGATGAAGAGAGAGATTTAATAAAGGACTGGAGAGGGGGATGAAGAGAGGGATTTAATAAAGGACTGGAGAGGGGGATGAAGAGAGAGATGAGGAGAGGGATTTAATAAAGGTATAGAGAGGGGGATGAAGAGAGGGATTTAATAAAGATCTGGAGGGGAGATGAGAGGGGAGATGAAGAGATGGATATAGTAAAGATGAAGGTCTGGAGCCTCTTTTAAACATGTGGTGTACATTTTAAATGAAATATCTGCTGGCAACATTTCTGAAAAGAGTGAACACTCACATAAATATAGACATTTACAAACTTGTCACGCCAGACATACTCATGTTTCCCCGTTATAAATCAGACCTGACCTAAAACTGTGCCCTCGTGAACGAGCATTATAATTCTGCCTGAACAACGGTCGTTATTTACTTTTTATGGTGAAATGAACGCCCTTTTTGTTGCTGTATACGTTGGAAGTATTGGAATGAGGCCAAGAGACCGTAGGCTGTCTTAGGGAAATAGCAATTGTGAACTTTATCAAATTTATTTTGGAGGAAGAGGCAGAACGTTTTCTTGTGACGTTTTCTTCATCTGGCTGTTTCTGAAAGACAAAAACTATTTCCAATCGTTGTGAACCTGTAAACAGATCGTTTGAATTGAAATGTTTTGCATTTACGTTCTATCGAACCTAAATATGCTCCACTGCTCACGAATTCTGAAACATTGCCTACTTGGAAAATAATGAAAACTACAGTATCCTAGGCCTACTTACAGTGGTAGCCTAGACACTTCAACGATGAGCTATCTGTTCACCTGTTAGAAGTGATAATAGCCTATTTTAATAGGCCACATTTAACTGAGAGATATGCATGGTTGTTGTTGTGGGAATATGAACTCATCATGGACAGAAACGTTTTATCCTGCAGTGGTTATGATTTATGTATTACTTTTATAAATACAATATTGTCTACTGGAGACATTTGACATGATAGTATTCAGACGTAGCCTACAAACCCAATGGTAAAGGTGAACCGTCTGCTCTACGGTTAAACGACAATGGTGAAGGTGAACCGTCTGCTCTACGGTTAAACTAGACAATGGTGAAGGTGAACCGTCTGCTCTACGGTTAAACTAGACAATGGTGAAGGTGAACCGTCTGCTCTACGGTTAAACTAGACAATGGTAAAGGTGAACCGTCTGCTCTACGGTTAAACTAGACAATGGTGAAGGTGAACCGTCTGCTCTACGGTTAAACTAGACAATGGTAAAGGTGAACCGTCTGCTCTACGGTTAAACTAGACAATGGTAAAAGGAATCAGTCTGCTCTACGGTTAAACTAGACAATGGTAAAGGTGAACCGTCTGCTCTACGGTTAAACTAGACAATGGTGAAGGTAAACCGTCTGCTCTACGGTTAAACTAGACAATGGTGAAGGTGAACCGTCTGCTCTACGGTTAATCTAGACAATGGTAAAGGTGAACCGTCTGCTCTACGGTTAAACTAGACAATGGTAAAAGGAATCAGTCTGCTCTACGGTTAAACTAGACAAGGGTAATGGTGAACCGTCTGCTCTACGGTTAAACTAGACAAGGGTAATGGTGAACCGTCTGCTCTACAGTTAAACTAGACAATGGTAAAGGTGAACCGTCTGCTCTATGGTTAAACTAGACAATGGTGAAGGTGAACCGTCTGCTCTACGGTTAAACTAGACAATGGTAATGGTGAACCGTCTGCTCTACGGTTAAACTAGACAAGGGTAATGGTGAACCGTCTGCTCTACTGCTAAACTAGAAGCTTCGGATCGCATTGAGCAAAATACTTGACATAACTTATCTATTTACTACTGTCAAGTGGGTCCAGATGAAATGAGAGATGGGATGGATGGTACTCTATCCTAACTTGTTGCAGGCGTATAGGCTATTTTGCGAGTCTGAAACCATCAGTCAGAAAAGGTGAGGAATTTATTCAGCAATGATCATATGAAATAGAGTAAATGATAGGTATATATATTTCCTACTTCTAATTCATTTTAGAATGCAAAGATAAATAATTCGATTTTTGCTCTTCTCTCTAATGGCAATTTATTGCATGTTGTTATTATATTTATTCACTGTTACCTGGGCGCCGAAGACGTGGATGTTGATTATGGCAGCCCTCTGCACCTCTCTGATTCAGAAGGGTTCGGTTAAATGCGGGAGACACATTTCAGTTGAAGGCATTCAGTTGACAACTGACTAGGTATCCCCCTTTCCCTTTCCCTGCTAGGCTACAAGGCTACTTTTGTGTTCTTTCAATGCAAAATAAACTGTGTGTGTACTCATGGTCTGAAGTTTGTGGCAGGATAGGAACTCTCTCACGTCAAGTTCAGTTTGTATAAATGTTGAGTTTTGCATGAAAAGTGGCACATGCCTGTTTTGGGTCATATTTTATATTTTATTGTTATTGTTATTTAACTTGGCCAGTTGGTTAAGAACAACATTTTTATTTACAATGACTGGCCTACCCCGGGCCAGACCCGGATGACGCTGGGCCAAATTGTGCGCCGCCCCCTATGGGACTCGAGAATCACGGCCGATTTGTGATACAGCCTGGAATCGAAACAGGGTCGGTAGTGATGCCTCTTGCACTGACATGCAGTGTCTTAGACCGCTGCACCACTCAGGGGCCCAGAAAGATGAAGAGAGGGATATAATGAAGGGATGAAGAGAGAGATAATGAAGGTTTGGAGAGAGAGAGATCATGAAAGATGAAGAGAGGGATATAATAAAGGGACTGGAGAGGGATGAAGAGAGGGATATAATGAAGGTATGGAGAGAGAGATAATGAAGTTTGTAGAGATAGATAATGAAGGGATGAGGAGAGGGATATAATGAAGTTTGGAGAGAGAGATAATGGAGGTATTGAGAGAGATAATGGAGGTATGGCGAGAGAGATAATGAAGGTATGGAGAGAGAGATAATGAAGTTTGGAGAGAGAGATAATGAAGTTTGGAGAGAGAGATAATGAAGGGAAGAAGAGAGGGATATAATGAAGGGATGAAGAGAGGGATATAATGAAGTTTGGAGAGAGAGATAATGGAGGTATTGAGAGAGATAATGGAGGTATGTCGAGAGAGATAATGAAGGTATGGAGAGAGAGATAATGAAGGTATGGAGAGAGATAATGAAGGTATGGAGAGAGATAATGAAGGTATGGAGAGAGAGATAATGAAGTTTGGAGAGAGAGATAATGAAGGGATGAGGAGGGGGATATAATGAAGGGATGAAGAGAGGGATATAATGAATTGATGAAGCTAGAGATATTGAAGTTTGGAGAGAGAGATAATTAAGGAATGAAGAGAGGGATATAATGAAGGGATGAAGAGAGGGATATAATGAAGTTTGGAGAGAGAGATAATGGAGGTATTGAGAGAGATAATGGAGGTATGGTGAGAGAGATAATGAAGGTATGGAGAGAGATAATGAAGGTATGGAGAGAGATAATGAAGGTATGGAGAGAGATAATGAAGGTATGGAGAGAGAGATAATGAAGGTATGAGAGAGAGATAATGAAGATATGGAGAGATAGATGAAGGTATGGAGAGAGAGATAGTGAAGGTATGGAGAGAGATAATGAAGTTCGGATAGAGAGATAATGAAGTTTGGAGAGAGAGATAATGAATGTATGGAGAGATAGATAATGGAGGTATCGGGAGAGATAATGAAGGTATGGAGAGAGAGATAATGAAGGTATGGAGAGAAAGATAATGACGGTATGGAGAGAGGTAATGAAGGTATGGAGAGAGAGATAATAGAGGTATGGAGAGAGAGATAATGCAGGTATGGTGAGAGAGATAATGAAGGCATGGATATAGAGATAATGAAGGTATGGAGAGAGATAATGAAGGTATGGAGAGAGATAATGAAGGTATGGAGAGAGAGATAATGAAGTTATGGAGAGAGATAATGAAGGTATGGAGAGAGATAATGAAGAGAGAGATAATGAAGGTATGGAGAGAGAGATAATGAAGGTATGGAGAGAGATAATGAAGTTTGGAGAGAGATAATGAAGTTTGGAGAGAGAGATAATGAAGGGAAGAAGAGAGGGATATAATGAAGGGATGAAGAGAGGGATATAATGAAGTTTGGAGAGAGAGATAATGGATGTATTGAGAGAGATAATGGATGTATGTCGAGAGAGATAATGAAGGTATGGAGAGAGAGATAATGAAGGCATGGAGATAGATAATGACGGTATGGAGAGAGATAATGAAGGTATGGAGAGAGAGATAATGAAGTTTGGAGAGAGAGATAATGAAGGGATGAGGAGGGGGATATAATGAAGGGATGAAGAGAGGGATATAATGAATTGATGAAGCTAGAGATATTGAAGTTTGGAGAGAGAGATAATGAAGGGATGAAGAGAGGGATATAATGAAGGGATGAAGAGAGGGATATAATGAAGTTTGGAGAGAGAGATAATGGAGATATTGAGAGAGATAATGGAGGTATGGTGAGAGAGATAATGAAGGTATGGAGAGAGATAATGAAGGTATGGAGAGAGATAATGAAGGTATGGAGAGAGAGATAATGAAGGTATGAGAGAGAGATAATGAAGGTATGGAGAGATAGATGAAGGTATGGAGAGAGAGATAGTGAGGTATGGAGAGAGATAATGAAGTTCGGATAGAGAGATAATGAAGTTTGGAGAGAGAGATAATGAATGTATGGAGAGATAGATAATGGAGGTATCGGGAGAGATAATGAAGGTATGGAGAGAGAGATAATGAAGGTATGGAGAGAAAGATAATGACGGTATGGAGAGAGGTAATGAAGGTATGGAGAGAGAGATAATAGAGGTATGGAGAGAGAGATAATGCAGATATGGTGAGAGAGATAATGAAGGTATGGCGAGCGAGATAATGAAGGCATGGATATAGAGATAATGAAGATATTGAGAGAGATAATGAAGGTATGGAGAGAGATAATGAAGGTATGGAGAGAGAGATAATGAAGTTATGGAGAGAGATAATGAAGGTATGGAGAGAGATAATGAAGAGAGAGATAATGAAGGTATGGAGAGAGAGATAATGAAGGTATGGAGAGAGAGATAATGAAGGTATGGAGAGAGAGACAATGAAGGTATTGAGAGAGATACTGAAGGTATGGAGAGATAGATGAAGGTATGGAGAGAGAGATAGTGAAGGTATGGAGAGAGATAATGAAGTTCGGATAGAGAGATAATGAATATATGGAGAGATAGATAATGGAGGTATCGCGAGAGCTAATGAAGGTATGGAGAGAGAGATAATGGAGGTATGGAGAGAGATAATGCAGGTATGGTGAGAGAGATAATGAAGGTATGGTGAGAGAGATAATGAAGGCATGGATATAGAGATAATGAAGGTATGGAGAGAGACAATGAAGGCATGGAGAGAGATAATGAAGGTATGGAGAGAGATAATGAAGGTATGGAGAGAGATAATGAAGTTATGGAGAGAGATAATGAAGGTATGGAGAGAGAGATAGTGAAGGTATGGAGAGAGATAATGAAGTTCGGATAGAGAGATAATGAAGTTTGGAGAGAGAGATAATGAATGTATGGAGAGATAGATAATGGAGGTATCGGGAGAGATAATGAAGGTATGGAGAGAGAGATAATGAAGGTATGGAGAGAAAGATAATGACGGTATGGAGAGAGGTAATGAAGGTATGGAGAGAGAGATAATAGAGGTATGGAGAGAGAGATAATGCAGGTATGGTGAGAGAGATAATGAAGGTATGGCGAGCGAGATAATGAAGGCATGGATATAGAGATAATGAAGATATTGAGAGAGATAATGAAGGTATGGAGAGAGATAATGAAGGTATGGAGAGAGAGATAATGAAGTTATGGAGAGAGATAATGAAGGTATGGAGAGAGATAATGAAGAGAGAGATAATGAAGGTATGGAGAGAGAGATAATGAAGGTATGGAGAGAGAGATAATGAAGGTATGGAGAGAGAGACAATGAAGGTATTGAGAGAGATACTGAAGGTATGGAGAGATAGATAGTGAAGGTATGGAGAGAGATAATGAAGGTATGGAGAGAGAGATAATGGAGGTATGGAGAGAGATAATGCAGGTATGGTGAGAGAGATAATGAAGGTATGGTGAGAGAGATAATGAAGGCATGGATATAGAGATAATGAAGGTATGGAGAGAGAGACAATGAAGGCATGGAGAGAGATAATGAAGGTATGGAGAGAGATAATGAAGGTATGGAGAGAGATAATGAAGTTATGGAGAGAGATAATGAAGGTATGGAGAGAGAGATAATGAAGGTATGGAAAGAGAGATAATGAAGGTATGGAGAGAGATAATGAAGGTATGGAGAGAGAGACAATGAAGGTATTGAGAGAGATAATGAAGGTAGGGAGAAGGCAGGGAGAGAGAGATAATGAAGGTATGGAGAGAGATAATGAAGGTATGGAGAGAGAGATAATGAAGGTATGGAGAGAGAGATAATGAAGGTATGAGCGAGATAATGAAGGTATGGGTAGATAGGTGAAGGAATGGAGAGAGAGATAATGAAGGTATGGAGAGAGAGATAATGAAGGTATGGAGAGAGATAATGAAGGTATGGAGAGAGATAATGAAGGCATGGAGAGAGATAATGAGGGTATGGAGAGAGACAATGAAGGTATGAAGAGAGAGATAATGAAGGTATGGAGAGAGAGAGATAATGAAGGTATGGAGAGCGAGATGATGAAGGTATGGAGAGAGAGATAATGAAGGGAGAGATAATGAAGGTATGGAGAGAGATAATGAAGTTATGGAGAGAGATAATGAAGGTATGGAGAGCGATAATGAAGGTATGGTGAGAGAGATAATGAAGGTATGGAGGGAGAGATAATGAAGGTATGGAGAGAGAGATAATGAAGGTATGGAGAGATAGATAATGAAGGTATGGAGAGAGATATAATGAAGGTATGGAGAGAGAGACATAATGAAGGTATAGAGAGAGATAATGGTATGGAGAGAGAGATAATGAAGATATGGATAGAGAGATAATGGTAATGAGAGAGAGATAATGAAGGTATGGATAGAGCTTAAAGCCTTGTAGAGGGAAGGAGATCAGCGTCTGATAAGGTCCCCTCCTGTCTTTGACTGAATCATCCAGACCCTTTATTAGTCCAGTACTCTGTCCATTTTCTTTGTTTGTTTTGTTAGTGGAACAAGAGGCTCCTGTCCAGAGGTTACTCTTCCGGAGGGGAGATTAGGCTGAACACTCACACACTCCTGTGTATTCTGAATAGGGCCTCTGGCTGTTTAGGAGATTGGATAGTCACACACACACACACACACATTACGGCACGCTCATACACACATCGACCTATACTGTAAATACTCTCTGACACATTGACAGGAAATCAAAGAGGCTATTTATAGAGGCAGGGATGAAATGAGGTGATGGAGGGGAGTGAGCTGGATAGGCTTACTCAGGTGGTTCCTATATTTAACACCACTTTCCCAGCCAGGATCTATCATTAACACCACTGTCCCAGTGCCTAAGGGGCCCAGACAGGATCTATCATTAACACCACTGTCCCAGTGCCTAGGGGGCCCAGCCAGGATCTGTAACACAGGTGTGACCCCGGTCGATAGTCACTCTCCCAGCATGATGAGACCCAACCCTGGGCTGGATGGAGGGAAGAACAAGAGGAAGAGGCATAAGGATAGAGAATCTGAGAAAAATGAGATGGAGGAAAAAATGATGACAAATTGAAGATGGAGAAAAATATGAGGGACAGAGTGTCATGTACTGTCATGTTGTCTTGTCTCTGTCCTTTCCCTTCACCCTGTCTCCCTCTGCTGGTCGTGTTAGGTTACCTTTTCTCCCCCGCTTTCCCCCAGCTGTCCCTTGTCTCCTCTAACTACCCATTCACCCCGTTCCCCACCTGTTCCCTTTTTCCCTCTGATTAGGTCCCTATATCTCTCTCTGTTTCTGCTCCTGTCCTTGTCGGATTCTTGTTTGTTTGTGTCATTCATGCCTGAACCAGACTACCGTCATGTTTGCTGTAACCTTGTCCTGTCCTGTCGGAATCTGCCGGTCCATCTGAGCCTACCTATGTTTGGTAATTAAAGAAGCTCTGTTTAAGTTGATTCGCTTTTGGGTCCTCATTCACGCACCGTAACAGAAGAATCCGACCAAGAATGGACCCAGCGACTTCGGATCCTCTCCACTCAGCCGTCGAGATCCAGGGAGCGATGCTAGGCAGACACAAGCAGGAATTGTCTGCTGCTCGACATGCCGTTGAGACCCTGGCCACCCAAGTCTCCAACCTCACAGAACAGGTTCACCATCTCCGCCTCGATCCACCGGCCACTTCCAGGGCTTTCGAATCTCCGGAGCCCAGAATCAATAACCCGCCGTGTTACTCTGGGGAGCCCACTGAATGCCGCTCGTTCCTCACCCAGTGTGATATTGTGTTTTCTCTCCAGCCCAACACTTACTCCAGGAGCACTGCTCGTGTCGCCTACGTCATATCTCTCCTTATTGGACGGGCTCGTGAGTGGGGCACGGCAATCTGGGAGGCAAGGGCTGAGTGTACTAACCAGTATCAAGACTTTAAGGAGGAGATGATACGGGTTTTTGATCGATCTGTTTTTGGGGAGGAGGCTTCCAGGGCCCTGTCTTCCCTATGTCAAGGCAATCGATCCATAACAGACTACTCTATTGAGTTTCGCACTCTTGCTGTCTCCAGTGGCTGGAACGAGCCGGCCTTGCTCGCTCGTCTTCTGGAGGGTTTCCGCGCAGAGGTAAAGGATGAGATTCTCTCCCGGGAGGTTCCTTCCAGCGTGGATTCCTTGATTGAACTCGCTATTCGCATTGAGCGACGGGTTGATCTTCGTCACCGAGCTCGTGGAAAGGAGCTCGCGCTCTCCGTCGCCTCCCTCTCCGCATCACTACCATCTTCCTCTGCCGGCTCGGGTGCTGAGCCCATGCAGCTGGGAGGTATCCGCATCTCGACTAAGGAGAGGGAACGGAGAATCACCAACCGCCTCTGTCTCTATTGCGGTTCCGCTGGTCATTTTGTCACTTCATGTCCAGTAAAAGGCCAGAGCTCGTCAGTAAGCGGAGGGCTACTGGTGAGCGCTACTACTCCTGTCTCTCCTTCAAGATCCTGCACTACCTTGTCGGTCCATCTACGCTGGACCGGTTCGTCAGCTTCCTGCAGTGCCTTAATAGACTCTGGGGCGGAGGGCTGTTTTATGGACGAGACCTGGGCTCGGGAACATGACATTCCTCTCAGACAGTTAAAGGAGCCCACGGCCTTGTTCGCCCTGGATGGTAGTCCTCTCCCCAGGATTCAGCGTGAGACGCTACCTTTAACCCTCACTGTTTCTGGTAATCATAGTGAAACCATTTCTTTTTTAATTTTTCGTTCACCTTTTACACCTGTTGTTTTGGGCCATCCC
Organism: Oncorhynchus mykiss; assembly: GCF_057628025.1. Taxonomy (NCBI): domain Eukaryota; kingdom Metazoa; phylum Chordata; class Actinopteri; order Salmoniformes; family Salmonidae; genus Oncorhynchus; species Oncorhynchus mykiss. Next base: position 79,768,212 of record NC_143032.1, read on the forward strand.
TGGCTAGTTTGTCATAATCCTTCCATTAATTGGTCTAGTAATTCTATCCTCTCCTGGAACGTCTCTTGTCATGTGAAATGTTTAATGTCTGCTATCCCTCCTGTTTCCTCTGTCTCTTCTTCACAGGAGGAGCCTGGTGATTTGACAGGGGTGCCGGAGGAATATCACGATCTGCGCACGGTGTTCAGTCGGTCCAGGGCCACCTCTCTTCCTCCACACCGGTCGTATGATTGTAGTATTGATCTCCTTCCGGGAACCACCCCCCCCCGGGGTAGACTATACTCTCTGTCGGCTCCCGAACGTAAGGCTCTCGAAGATTATTTGTCTGTAGCTCTTGACGCCGGTACCATAGTCCCCTCCTCCTCTCCCGCCGGAGCGGGGTTTTTTTTTGTCAAGAAGAAGGACGGGTCTCTGCGCCCCTGCATAGATTATCGAGGGCTGAATGACATAACAGTGAAGAATCGTTATCCGCTTCCTCTTATGTCTTCAGCCTTCGAGATCCTGCAGGGAGCCAGGTTTTTCACTAAGTTGGACCTTCGTAACGCTTACCATCTCGTGCGCATCAGGGAGGGGGACGAGTGGAAGACGGCGTTTAACACTCCGTTAGGGCACTTTGAATACCGGGTTCTTCCTTTCGGCCTCGCTAACGCTCCAGCTGTCTTTCAGGCATTAGTCAATGATGTCCTGAGAGACATGCTGAACATCTTTGTTTTCGTTTACCTTGACGATATCCTGATTTTTTCACCGTCACTCCAGATTCATGTTCAGCACGTTCGACGTGTCCTCCAGCGCCTTTTAGAGAATTGTCTTTTTGTGAAGGCTGAGAAGTGCACTTTTCATGCCTCCTCCGTCACATTTCTCGGTTCTGTTATTTCCGCTGAAGGCATTAAGATGGATCCCGCTAAGGTCCAAGCTGTCATTGATTGGCCCGTCCCTAAGTCACGCGTCGAGCTGCAGCGCTTTCTCGGCTTCGCGAACTTCTATCGTCGTTTCATCCGTAATTTCGGTCAGGTGGCAGCTCCTCTCACAGCCCTTACTTCTGTCAAGACGTGCTTTAAGTGGTCCGTTTCCGCCCAGGGAGCTTTTGATCTCCTCAAGAATCGTTTTACATCCGCTCCTATCCTTGTTACACCTGACGTCTCTAGACAGTTCGTTGTCGAGGTTGACGCGTCAGAGGTGGGAGTGGGAGCCATCCTTTCTCAGCGCTCCCTCTCTGACGACAAGGTCCACCCATGCGCGTATTTTTCTCATCGCCTGTCGCCGTCGGAACGTAACTATGATGTGGGTAACCGCGAACTGCTCGCCATCCGGTTAGCCCTAGGCGAATGGCGACAGTGGTTGGAGGGGGCGACCGTTCCTTTTGTCGTTTGGACTGACCATAGGAACCTTGAGTACATCCGTTCTGCCAAACGACTTAATGCGCGTCAGGCGCGTTGGGCGCTGTTTTTCGCTCGTTTCGAGTTCGTGATTTCTTATCGTCCGGGCTCTAAGAACACCAAGCCTGATGCTTTGTCTCGTCTCTTCAGTTCTTCAGTAGCCTCCACTGACCCCGAGGGGATTCTCCCTGAGGGGCGTGTTGTCGGGTTGACTGTCTGGGGAATTGAGAGGCAGGTAAAGCAAGCACTCACTCAAACTCCGTCGCCGCGCGCTTGTCCTAGGAACCTTCTTTTCGTTCCCGTTCCTACTCGTCTGGCCGTTCTTCAGTGGGCTCACTCTGCCAAGTTAGCCGGCCACCCTGGCGTTCGGGGTACGCTTGCTTCCATTCGCCAGCGTTTCTGGTGGCCCACCCGGGAGCATGACACGCGTCGTTTCGTGGCTGCTTGTTCGGTCTGCGCGCAGACTAAGTCCGGTAACTCTCCTCCTGCCGGCCGTCTCAGGCCGCTTCCTATTCCCTCTCGACCGTGGTCTCACATCGCCTTAGATTTTGTCACCGGACTGCCTTCGTCAGCGGGGAAGACTGTTATTCTTACGGTTGTCGATAGGTTCTCTAAGGCGGCTCATTTCATTCCCCTTGCTAAGCTTCCTTCTGCTAAAGAGACGGCACAAATCATCATCGAGAATGTTTTCAGAATTCATGGCCTTCCGTCAGACGTCGTTTCGGACAGAGGTCCGCAATTCACGTCTCAATTTTGGAGGGAGTTTTGCCGTTTGATTGGGGCTTCCGTCAGTCTCTCTTCCGGCTTTCACCCCCAGTCTAACGGTCAAGCAGAACGGGCCAATCAGACTATTGGTCGCATCTTACGCAGTCTTTCTTTTCGCAACCCTGCGTCTTGGTCAGAACAGCTCCCCTGGGCAGAATACGCCCACAACTCGCTTCCTTCGTCTGCGACCGGGCTATCTCCTTTTCAGAGTAGCCTCGGGTACCAGCCTCCGTTGTTCTCATCTCAGTTCGCCGAGTCCAGCGTCCCCTCCGCTCAGGCTTTTGTCCAACGTTGCGAGCGCACCTGGAAGAGGGTCAGGTCTGCACTTTGCCGTTATAGGGCGCAGACTGTGAGAGCTGCTAATAAGCGTAGAACGAAGAGCCCTAGATATTGTCGCGGTCAGAGAGTTTGGCTCTCCACTCAGAACCTTCCCCTTAAGACGGCTTCTCGCAAGTTGACCCCGCGGTTCATTGGTCCATTCCGTATCTCTCAGGTCATTAATCCTGTCGCAGTGCGACTTCTTCTTCCGCGATATCTTCGTCGCGTCCACCCGGTCTTCCATGTCTCCTGTGTTAGGCCCGTTCTTCGCGCCCCCGCTCGTCTCCCCCCCCCCCCCCCCCCATCCTTGTCGAGGGCGCACCTATCTACAGGGTCCGTAAAATCTTGGACATGCGTCCTCGGGGCCGTGGTCATCAGTACCTAGTTGACTGGGAGGGGTACGGTCCTGAGGAGAGGAGTTGGGTTCCCTCTCGGGACGTGCTGGACCGTGCGCTGATTGATGATTTCCTCCGTTGCCGCCAGGTTTCCTCCTCGAGTGCGCCAGGAGGCGCTCGGTGAGTGGGGGGGTACTGTCATGTACTGTCATGTTGTCTTGTCTCTGTCCTTTCCCTTCACCCTGTCTCCCTCTGCTGGTCGTGTTAGGTTACCTTTTCTCCCCCGCTTTCCCCCAGCTGTCCCTTGTCTCCTCTAACTACCCATTCACCCCGTTCCCCACCTGTTCCCTTTTTCCCTCTGATTAGGTCCCTATATCTCTCTCTGTTTCTGCTCCTGTCCTTGTCGGATTCTTGTTTGTTTGTGTCATTCATGCCTGAACCAGACTACCGTCATGTTTGCTGTAACCTTGTCCTGTCCTGTCGGAATCTGCCGGTCCATCTGAGCCTACCTATGTTTGGTAATTAAAGAAGCTCTGTTTAAGTTGATTCGCTTTTGGGTCCTCATTCACGCACCGTAACACAGAGGGGGAGAGAGAGAGATTTTGAAAAAGATTGGAACATTGTTTATTTCTCAAAAGCTCCACTGCTTAACGCTCTAATTCTCTCTCTCTCTCTCTCTCTCTCTGTGTATCTGTCTGTCTCCTACTTGTATTTTTTTCTAACGTTAAATGGTCCCTGCATAAATGACTTTCTAAGCACTTAATGCAGATGTTCATATCTAAATGGTGCACGAGGACAGATCTGGGGTTACAGTTGTATCGGACTACAATTGTGTTTTTTTTTTGTAGCTTGGAAGTCATGTGTTTGTGTGTGTTAACTCTCGTCTGTGTGGAAGGTGTTCTTTTTTGGGGACTTTCATGTTTTTGAGGATTTGAGGTATTATATTTTAATATGTTAGAGATGAATGAGATCATTATACCAGCAGCACTCCATAACAGCCGTAGTGTTATGCTGTCTACCGGTCTTCAAAAACCTTGAATTAGCCTACAGCACAACTCTCTCAACTGTACGTTGAGTGGCATGTTTAAAAACCAATCAAACATTTCTAATTTGATAACATTTCTGTTCATTTTTCTTTTTAAATAAAAAAAATTAAAAAATACTTTTGTTTTTGGTCCTGTGTGATAAACTACCATAATAATAATATAATAATGCACTAATAATGAAACAGTAGCTTTAATAATAGACATCTTTCACCCACTGGATAAAGAATACATTTAATGAGATCTAAAATGAGCTATGTACACAAGGCCATGTGTAATAATATGAATCGACCAACAAAATGACTGTCTACCAGTGAATAGTTTTTTTCCTCTGTTTCCATTTCTCTGCAGTCTGCTCTCAGAAATCCACCCTGATTGAGTTTCCCGTCCCCCTTCACATCATGTCTAACCAGCTGTATAGATGATATTAGTCTCTGGTTACGTCCAAAATAACACCCAATAATAGTGTGGGCTGTGGTCAAAAGTAGTGCACTATATAGGGAATAGGGTGCCATTTGGGATTTAAACCCTTTACAAGAGAACAATGGGGTACTTCTTCGTAATGGGGAGAGCATAGTCATCAGTCATTGAGTGAAGTTAATCTGAAGATATTTCAATAGAAACGGAGGTCGTATGGATTGTGAATAATTGTTTAGATAATGAGATAATATGCCCTGTTTGTCATCATAGACTGCTGGCTGCTGTAGACTGTGGAGTGGTCTGCTGGCTGCTGTAGACTGTGGAGGGGTCTGCTGGCTGCTGTAGACTGGAGGGGTCTGCTGGCTGCTGTAGACTATGGAGGGGTCTGCTGGCTGCTGTAGACTGTGGAGGTGTCTGCTGGCTGCTGTAGACTGGAGGGGTTTGCTGGCTGCTGTAGACTGGAGGGGTCTGACGGCTGCTGTAGACTGGAGGGGTCTGCTGGCTGCTGTAGACTGTGGAGGGGTCTGCTGGCTGCTGTAGACTGTGGAGGTGTCTGCTGGCTGCTGTAGACTGGAGGGGTCTGACGGCTGCTGTAGACTGGAGGGGTCTGACGGCTGCTGTAGACTGTGGAGGGGTCTGACGGCTGCTGTAGACTGTGGAGCGGTCTGCTGGCTGCTGTAGACTGGAGGGGTCTGACGGCTGCTGTAGACTGGAGGGGTCTGCTGGCTGCTGTAGACTGTGGAGGGGTCTGCAGGCTGCTGTAGACTGTGGAGGGGTCTGCTGGCTGCTGTAGACTGTGGAGGGGTCTGCTGGCTGCTGTAGACTGTGGAGGGATCTGACGGCTGCTGTAGACTGTGGAGGGGTCTGACGGCTGCTGTAGACTGGAAGGGTCTGCTGGCTGCTGTAGACTGTGGAGGGGTCTGACAGCTGCTGTAGACTGTGGAGGGGTCTGACGGCTGCTGTAGACTGTGGAGGGGTCTGACGGCTGCTGTAGACTGGAGGGGTCTGCTGGCTGCTGTAGACTGGAGGGGTCTGACGGCTGCTGTAGACTGTCAAGGGGTCTGATGGCTGCTGTAGACTGGAGGGGTCTGCTGGCTGCTGTAGACTGTGGAGGGGTCTGCTGGCTGCTGTAGACTGTGGAGTGGTCTGACAGCTGCTGTAGACTGTTGAGGGGTCTGACGGCTGCTGTAGACTGGAGGGGTCTGACGGCTGCTGTAGACTGTCGAGGGGTCAGCGGAATGGAAATTGAAATCTGTTGGTAAATGAGGCCCCCGAGGCCTCCCTCTTCTCCCCCCAAGGCTTCCTCTCTCCTCGTCTCCTTTATCTTGTCCTCCTCTCCTCTCTCCCCCCCAGTCCTCCCGCTTCTTCCCCGGGGAGACGGGCTTCTCATGCTGCTGGCATTTACAATCTGCTCCCCAATTATCTACCTTCAGCTTCTACAGCCTGGCCCCTGGCAAGAGAATAATAAAGCCCATCTCTGTACACACACACACACGCACGCACGCACGCACACACGCACACACCACCGTCCAATCCTCTCTGAATGCCCATCTCTGCCCTCCCATGCAATGCCTCCCTAATATATTGTAGCTCTTTTCGTCACCATGTTGCTGGTACATTGGCAATGGAGTGTCACTCCTACTTTCTCTGTAGTATGGAACTTGAAGGAGCTGTAGTCTTACAGACCAGATTGTTGTGGTTCTCAGTGCTTTCTGTAGGCCTAGGCCCAGCCCCCACACGAGTGGGAGAGGGGTATTTGTCAGCAGAGATTTGTTACAATTTTCTAAGTAATTAATTCCCATGGGGTTCACCAAAACATTGTTGTACAGACCTATTGTTAGGCCTACCAGGTGTTCCTGTGAGGAGGTTGTCCGTAGATACTGTTTCCATCCAGTAGGTCTCCTGTGAGGAGGTTGTCCATAGATACTGTTTCCATCCAGTAGTTCTCCTGTGAGGAGGTTGTCCATAGATACTGTTTCCATCCAGTAGTTCTCCTGTGAGGAGGTTGTCCATAGATACTGTTTCCATCCAGTAGTTCTCCTGTGAGGAGGTTGTCCATAGATACTGTTTCCATCCGGTAGCTCTCCTGTGAGTAGGTTGTCCATAGATACTGTTTCCATCCGGTAGCTCTCCTGTGAGGAGGTTGTCCATAGATACTGTTTCCATCCGGTAGCTCTCCTGTGAGGATGTTGTCCATAGATACTGTTTCCATCCAGTAGGTCTCCTGTGAGGAGGTTGTCCATAGATACTGTTTCCATCCAGTAGTTCTCCTGTGAGGAGGTTGTCCATAGATACTGTTTCCATCCAGTAGGTCTCCTGTGAGGAGGTTGTCCATAGATACTGTTTCCATCCAGTTGTTCTCCTGTGAGGAGGTTGTCCATAGATACTGTTTCCATCCAGTAGGTCTCCTGTGAGGAGGTTGTCCATAGATACTGTTTCCATCCAGTAGGTCTCCTGTGAGGAGGTTGTCCATAGATACTGTTTCCATCTGGTAGCTCTCCTGTGAGGAGGTTGTCCATAGATACTGTTTCCATCCAGTAGTTCTCCTGTGAGGAGGTTGTCCATAGATACTGTTTCCATCCGGTAGCTCTCCTGTGAGGAGGTTGTCCATAGATACTGTTTCCATCCGGTAGCTCTCCTGTGAGGAGGTTGTCCATAGATACTGTTTCCATCCAGTAGGTCTCCTGTGAGGAGGTTGTCCATAGATACTGTTTCCATCCGGTAGCTCTCCTGTGAGGAGGTTGTCCATAGATACTGTTTCCATCCGGTAGCTCTCCTGTGAGGAGGTTGTCCATAGATACTGTTTCCATCCGGTAGCTCTCCTGTGAGGAGGTTGTCCATAGATACTGTTTCCATCCAGTAGGTCTCCTGTGAGGAGGTTGTCCATAGATACTGTTTCCATCCAGTTGTTCTCCTGTGAGGAGGTTGTCCATAGATAATATGTATTTATTTACTAACGCATTCTTTAAGGCTTTGGGCCAATAATGCAGTGGTCAGAGTATTAGTATCACTTGCACAGTGTTAATTGTCCCTCTTCTTCTCTTCCAGATAAGTTCAATGCCTACGTGACACTGAAGGTGCAGAATGTCAAAAGCACGACCATCACGGTGCGCGGGGACCAGCCATGCTGGGAACAGGACTTCATGTTGTAAGTACAGTATGAGACATGACATGCTGTTCATCCCCCAGGCCTGGAGTTGGCGCTGTCTCTGAGAGCGTTGGCGCTGTCTCTGAGAGCGTTGGTGCTGTCTCAGTGTTGGCGCTGTCTCTGTCTCTGAGAGCGTTGGCGCTGTCTCTGAGAGCGTTGGCGCTGTCTCTGAGAGCGTTGGCGCTGTCTCTGAGAGCGTTGGCGCTGTCTCTGAGAGCGTTGGCGCTGTCTCTGAGAGCGTTGGCGCTGTCCCAGAGCGTTGGCGCTGTCTCTGTCTCTGAGAGCGTTGGCCCTGTCTCTGAGAGCGTTGGCGCTGTCTCTGAGAGCGTTGGCGCTGTCTCTGAGAGCGTTGTCTCTTGTCTCTGAGAGCGTTGGCGCTGTCTCTGAGAGCGTTGGCGCTGTCTCTGAGAGCATTGGCGCTGTCTCTGAGAGCGTTGGCGCTGTCTCTGAGAGCGTTGGCGCTGTCTCTGAGAGTGTTGGCGCTGTCTCTGAGAGCGTTGTCTCTTGTCTCTGAGAGCGTTGGCGCTGTCTCTGAGAGCGTTGGCGCTGTCTCTGAGAGCATTGGCGCTGTCTCTGAGAGCGTTGGCGCTGTCTCTGAGAGCGTTGGCGCTGTCTCTGAGAGTGTTGGCGCTGTCTCTGAGAGCGTTGTCTCTTGTCTCTGAGAGCGTTGGCGCTGTCTCTGAGAGCGTTGGCGCTGTCTCTGAGAGCATTGGCGCTGTCTCTGAGAGCGTTGGCGCTGTCTCTGAGAGCGTTGGCGCTGTCTCTGAGAGCGTTGGCGCTGTCTCTGAGAGCATTGGCCCTGTCTCTGAGAGCGTTGGCGCTGTCTCTGAGAGCGTTGGTGCTGTCTCTGAGAGCGTTGGCGCTGTCTCTGAGAGCGTTGGCGCTGTCTCTGTCTCTGAGAGCGTTGCCGCTGTCTCTGTCTCTGAGAGCGTTGCCTCTGTCTCTGAGAGCGATGTCCTAAGTATATATTTTTTTTACATTAATTTTAATGTTACTGTCACCAGTACAATTTAACCAAAAAACATAAAAATATGTAATTTTGTCCTTGAAACATTTAAATTGAAATACTGTAGAATTCAATGAATTCTTATGAAGGACTTCTGAGGAGTGCCAATATGGTGGCTTCAAAGCCTCTGCTTGGCCAATACATAGCATCAGCAATCCAGGGTTCGTATAGACATCACTGGTTCTGTTCTAATGGAATGAGTGAGAGGGAATGAGACCCTGGCCGTTAGGACCAGTGTTGGGGAGTAGTGAACTAAATATATTTCAACTAGTAATTTAACTACATTTTGCAGTAGCTTGGTGGTCGTTTAACTAAATTCAAATCTTGGTAGTGTTTTTGGTAGTTAATAACCTTTTTGACATGTAGGGGTGTAGCTAACTTCTGGAACTACACACTATTATTTTGTTAAAAGTAAACAAAATATTGGTTTACACGGAACCCAAACCTAGGGGCGCGTGCGCCATCGTGCATAAAATCATTTTGCCCCCCCCACACCAAACGCGATCACAACACTCAGGTTAAAATATCAAAACCAACTCTGAACCAATGACATTCATTTTGGGACAGGTCGAAAAGCATTAAACATGTATGGCAATTTAGCTAGTTAGCTTGCACTTGCTGGCGCTGTCTCAGCAAATTTGTCCTATAGCTTGCTGTTGCTAGCTAATTTGTCCTGGGATATAAACATTGAATTGTTATTTTACCTGAAATGCACAAGGACCTCTACTCCGACAATTAATCCACATAAAATGGCCAACCGAATCGTTTCTAGTCATCTCTCCTCCTTCCAGGCTTTTTTATCTTTGAATTCATATGGTGATCCCATCTAAACTTTCATTGTATTACCACGACAACCGGCAACAATCACCCACGTGGCT